>NC_092232.1:39733758-39753758 GCF_036320965.1 Panulirus ornatus
TGCTGAGAAGTGGTCACAAAGGGCGGCTCTAGTTGAGTAGTACCAAGGGGCGAGGCTTGTTGAGATGCGTTCAGTAGGGCGGGTCTAGTCGAGAAGGGGCGTGGCCTGTGAAGACGCGGTTATAATGGGCGTGGGCTGTCAAGCTAGGGTCAGCAGGAGCCAGGGTTGTCAAGCTAGGGTCAGCAGGAGCCAGGGCTGTCAAGCTAGGGTCAGCAGGAGCCAGGGCTGTCAAGCTACGGTCAGCAGGAGCGAGGGTTGTCAAGCTACGGTCAGCAGGAGCCAGGGTTGTCAAGCTAGGGTCAGCAGGAGCCAGGGCTGTCAAGCTAGGGTCAGCAGGAGCGAGGATTGTCAAGCTACGGTCAGCAGGAGCGAGGGTTGTCAAGCTAGGGTCAGCAGGAGCCAGGGTTGTCAAGCTACGGTCAGCAGGAGCCAGGGTTGTCAAGCTACGGTCAGCAGGAGCCAGGGTTGTCAAGCTACGGTCAGCAGGAGCGAGGGTTGTCAAGCTACGGTCAGCAGGAGCGAGGGTTGTCAAGCTAGGGTCAGCAGGAGCGAGGGTTGTCAAGCTACGGTCAGCAGGAGCGAGGGTTGTCAAGCTAGGGTCAGCAGGAGTCAGGGTTGTCAAGCTACGGTCAGCAGGAGCGAGGGTTGTCAAGCTACGGGTCAGCAGGAGCGAGGGTTGTCAAGCTACGGTCAGCAGGAGCGAGGGTTGTCAAGCTACGGTCAGCAGGAGCGAGGGTTGTCAAGCTACGGTCAGCAAGAGCGAGGGTTGTCAAGCTAGGGTCAGCAGGAGCGAGGGTTGTCAAGCTAGGGTCAGCAGGAGCGAGGGTTGTCAAGCTAGGGTCAGCAGGAGCCAGGGTTGTCAAGCTACGGTCAGCAGGAGCCAGGGTTGTCAAGCTACGGTCAGCAGGAGCCAGGGTTGTCAAGCTACGGTCAGCAGGAGCCAGGGTTGTCAAGCTAGGGTCAGCAGGAGCGAGGGTTGTCAAGCTACGGTCAGCAAGAGCGAGGGTTGTCAAGCTACGGTCAGCAGGAGCCAGGGTTGGTTCTAGTAGTGTGCAGAGGAGAGGGGCTTGTCAGAGGAAGGTCAGCAGGAGCGAGGGTGCAGTGTCAAGGGGACGGGTCAGTGTCAAGGAGGAGGGTTGTCATGAGATAGGGTCAGCAGGAGGCGAGGGTTAGTGTCAAGGGGGGGCGTTGTCAGAGGAGCCAGGGGTTGTTGCAGAAGGGCGGGTAGTGTCATGAGGAGCGTCAGGGGTGGTCATGCTAGGTCAGAGGAGCGAGGGTTGTCAAGCTAGGTCAGCAGGAGCGAGGGTTGTCAAGCTAGGGTCAGCAGGAGCGGGTTGTCAAAGTAGGCAGGGAGGAGGTGCAGGTAGTCAGAGGAGCGCAGGGTTGTCAAGCTAGGGTCAGCAGGAGCGAGGGTTGTCAAGCTAGGTCAGCAGGAGCGAGGGTTGTCAGCTAGGAGCAGGAAGGGTTGTCAAGAGGGAGGGAGTTGTCAGAGGTAGCGGGAGGGTTGTCAGCTAGGCAGCAGGAGCAGGTTGTCATAGTAGGTGCGAGAGTTGTCAGAGGTCAGAGGGCAGGTTGTCATAGGCAGCAGAGAGGGGTTGTCAAGCTAGGGGTCATGTCAGGAGCGAGGGTGTCAAGTAGGGTCAGCAGGAGCGAGGGTTGTCAAGCTAGGTCAGCAGGAGCGAGGGTTGTCAAGCTAGGTCAGCAGGAGCGGGGGTAGCTACGGTCAGCAGGAGCGAGGGTGTAAGTAGGTCAGCAGGAGGAGGGTTGTCAAGCTACGGTCAGCAGGAGGAGGGTTGTCAAGCTAGGGCAGCAGGGCAGGTTGTCAAGCTACGGTCACAGAGCGAGGGTGTCAAGCAGGAGCAGGAGGGTGTATGGTCAGAGAGCAGGGGTAGTAGGTCAGAGGAGCGAGGGTTGTCAACACGTCAAGCAGGAGCAGGGTTGTCAAGCTACGGTCAGCAGGACGAGGGTTGTCAAGCACGGTCAGCAGGAGCGAGGGCTGTCAAGCTACGGTCAGCAGGAGCGAGGTGTTGTCAAGCTACGGTGCAGGAGGAGGGGAGAGGTAGTTGTCAAGCTACGGTCACAGGAGCGAGGGTGTGTGTCGAGAGCGGGAGGTGTAGGTCAGCAGGAGCGAGGGTGTCAAGTTTACGTCAGAGGAGGTGAGGAGGGTAGTTGTCAATGGGATAGGGAGGGTGTTGTCATGAGGTAGGGAGTGCAGGTGTCATAGGTGAGGAGCGAGGGGCATGTGTCATAGGAGGGGAGGCGTAGTTGTACACTGTCAGGAGTACTGTGACAGCAGGGGGGTGAGTTGTCACCACGCTCCACCATCACCACTGTCACCACCACACCACGACATCAGGGAGGAGAAGAAGGAAGAGGAGAGGGTTGGGCACTTGTTCTTTGGGTAGGGGGGGTCGGGTAAAGTGGGGGTAGCTGGGTTGGGGGAGAGTGGTGTGGGAGAGGATGGGATAGGGGCAGTTGTCATGAGGAGGGGAAGGGTAGTTGTCATGAGGAGGGGAGGGGTAGTTGTCATGAGGAGGGGAGGGGTAGTTGTCATGAGGAGGGGAGGGGTAGTTGTCATGAGGAGGGGAGGGGTAGTTATGAAGAGGGGAGGAGTAGTTGTCAGAGATAGGGTAGTTAGGAGTTGTTTATACAAAGGAATTTAAGTAGCAACAGACCATTAGATCTTTTGCGGATGTTTGTGAAAAGATCTGGGTTAGGGATGGGTGGTGGGATGGGATAGGGTGGGAAGGGATGGTTGTTTGAAATGGGGTGGAGGAGGGGTGGTTGTATGGGATGGGGTGGGATGGGATGGTTGTTTGAAATGGGGTGGAGGAGGGGTGGTTGTATGGGATAGGGTGGGAAGGGATGGTTGTTTGAAATGGGGTGGAGGAGGGTGGTTGTATGGGATGGGGTGGGAAGGGATGGTTGTTTGGAATGGGGTGGGGGAGGGGTGGTTGTATGGGATAGGGTGGGAAGGGATGGTTGTTTGGAATGGGGTGGGGGAGGGGTGGTTGTATGGGATAGGGTGGGAAGGGATAGTTGTTTGGAATGGGGTGGGGGAGGGGTGGTTGTATGGGATAAGATGGGGGAGGGGTGGTTGTTTGGGATGGGATGGGGTAGGGTTGGTTGTATGGTATGGGTTGGGGGAGGCGTGGCTGTCTTGGATAGGGTCGGGGAGTGTATTTGTCTGGGATAAGGTTGGGAGACGTACTTATTAGAGATAGGGCTGGGGAGGAAAGAGCAGAAGACTGGGATAGGGAGGGGAGCAGTTGTCTAGGGTAGTGTGGGGAAGAATTAGTAGTTTGGGATAGGGGAGAGGAAGAGTAGGAGTTTAGGATAAGGTGGGGGTAGGAGTAGTAGTCTGGGATAGGGTGGGGAGGAGCAGTAGTCTGGGATAGGGTGGGGGAGGAGCTGCAGTATGGGATACGGTGGGGAGGAGCTGTAGTCTGGGATAGGGTGGGGGAGGAGCTGCAGTATGGGATACGGTGGGGAGAAGGAGCAGTAGGGCGGGATAGGGTAGTGGGGAGGAGCCGTAGGGCGGGTAGGGTGGTGGGGAGGAGTAATGGTCTGGGATAGGTTGGGGAGGAGTATTAGTCTGGGCTAGGATGGGAGACGAGCAGTAGGTTGGGGTTGATGGGAAGGAGCAGTAGTGTGGATGGGGAAGGGGGAGTTGTGTGGCATAGGTAATGGAAGGTGGGTCGGGGTGGAGGTAGACAACGGGGTACGTGCAGTTGTTGGTGTGTCTTTGTTTGCCTCTCTGTACCGGGGGGGGGGGGGATGCCCGACATCTGGAGGTGGATGGTACTGTCTGCCTCTCCGCCAGTGTCCTAACATACCATACTGGAGGTGGATGGTACTGTCTGCCTCTCCGCCAGTCTCCTAACACACCATACTGGAGGCGGATGGTACTGTCTGCCTCTCCGCCAGTGTCCTAACATACCATACTGGAGGTGGATGGTACTGTCTGCCTCTCCGCCAGTGTCCTAACATACCATACTGGAGGTGGATGGTACTGTCTGCCTCTCCGCCAGTGTCCTAACATACCATACTGGAGGTGGATGGTACTGTCTGCCTCTCCGCCAGTGTCCTAACATACCATACTGGAGGTGGATGGTACTATCTGCCTCTCCGCCAGTGTCCTAACATACCATACTGGAGGTGGATGGTACTGTCTGCCTCTCCGCCAGTGTCCTAACATACCATACTGGAGGTGGATGGTACTGTCTGCCTCCCCGCCAGTGTCCTAACACCATACTGGAGGTGGATGGCACTGTCTGCCTCTCCGCCAGTGTCCTAATGTATCATACTGGAGGTGGATGGTACTGTCTGCCTCCCCGCCAGTGTCCTAACACCATACTGGAGGTAGATGGTACTGTCTGCCTCTCCGCCAGTGTCCTAACACCATACTGGAGGTGGATGGCACTGTCTGCCTTTCCGCCAGTGTCCTAACACACCATACTGGAGGTGGATGGTACTGTCTGCCTCTCCGCCAGTGTCCTAACACACCATACTGGAGATGGATGGTACTGTCTGCCTCTCCGCCAGTGTCCTAACATACAAATATTTTAAGTCTTATTCAGTGAGTTGACTGAGTTAATCGCAATTCTCATAAGGGAATATACAAGTTTATTATTTATTATCGTTATTTTTATTATTTTTGTTTTGTTGCTATCTCCCGCGTTAGCGAGGTAGCGCAAGGAAACACAAAAACCCCAACCCACCCACATGCACATGTATACGTACACGTCCACACACGCACATATACATACGTATACATTTCAACGTATACATATATATACATACACAGACATTTACATACATACACATGTATTTAATTCATACTTGCTGCCTTTATTCATTCTCGTCGCCACCCCGCCACACATGAAATGACAACCCCCTCCCAACGCACGCGCGAGAGGTAGCGCTAGGAAAAGACAACAAAGGCCACATTCATTCACACTCAGTCTCTAGCTGTCATGTGTAATGCACCGAAACCACAGCTCCCTTTCCACATCCAGGCCCCCACAAAGCTTAACATTCGGGAGAGTTGTGAAGACATGCCAACAACATCTGGGTTGTTATAATTGATACCTTTCCATCAGACAATGATTATCTTTTTTCAATGTGATGTCCTTTATGTGTGAGACAACACACACACACACACACACACACACACACACACATTATGTTGGTCGTGAGAGCAATGAGGTATGTGTTCCGTTCATGTGTTGGTAATGTTCAAGATGTATGATGCCAGACACAAAGGTTGCATGTGTCAAGGTGTGTACGTGTGTGTGTGTGTGTGTGTGTGTGTGAGGGAGGTCGGTGCAGAGCCCTTGTGTGATATAATAACTGATGTCATACCTGCCATTGTCATAACTTGTGGTGTAGTTGCCACTGGTGTACTAGCTGGTGGCTGGTAACTCAGTACATGATGACCACACGGTATTGTTGGCTCCTTGCCGCCCACAGTAGTGGGTGTCGACCAGAGGGAGCGCTGTGCTCGGGGTCGACCCTACACTGTAAAATTATCCACTTTGATTTATTCTCATTTAAGTACTTAATTTTCTTTGTATTTCAATTTGTGTAAGTGATTATGGAGGTGGAGATATTAATAGTCAAGTCACACACGCAAATTGCCTAGTTAGTATGTAGTGTGTTGTGTGCATAATTAATGAGGTGAGGTTTTATTATGGTTGGATTATAACTAATGCTGGTTGGTTGAGCTGTCTTCAAGCTGTGCAACAACATCCTGTGAATTATAAGATTTTAACATTATACCCTCTTAACATTATGTATATATGTGTGTGTGTGTGTGTGTGTGTGTATCTATCTATCTATCTATCTATCTATCTATCTATCTTTTTCATACTATTCGCCATTTCCCGCATTAGCGAGGTAGCGCTAAGAACAGAGGACTGGGCCTTTGAGGAATATCCTCACCTGGCCCCCTTCTCTGTTCCTTCTTTTGGAGAAATGAAAAAAAAACGAGAGGGGAGGATTTCCAGCCCCCCGCTCCCTGCCCTTTTAGTCGCCTTCTACGACACGCAGGGAATACGTGGGAAGTATTCTTTCTCCCCTATCCCCAGGGATAATATATATATATATATATATATATATATATATATATATATATATATATATATATATATATATATATGTATATGAGTGTGTGTTTGTGGATGTTTTGATACTTAATCGCCATTTCCCACGATAGCAAGGTAACGTAAGGAACAGATGACTGAGCCTTTGGGGGAAAAATCTTCACTTGACCACCCTCTCTGTTCCCTCTTTTGGAAAAGTAGAACTGGAGGGGAGGATTTGCAGCCCCCCGCCCCCTACCCTTTTAGTCGCCTTCCACAAGATGCAGGGAGTACGTGGGCAGTATATTTTCTCCCTTAGCCCCAGGGATATAACTTTATTGTTGATAAAATTTGTAAAATGATAAGTTGATGATACGCTCGTTGCCTGTCTTGGACACTAGCATGTTTGTCATATGGCGTCCTAACTACGTCTCTTCGTTGTATATCAACTGACTGTTATATATATATATATATATATATATATATATATATATATATATATATATATATATATATATATATATATTTTTTTTTTTTTTGTCGCTGTCTCCCGCGTTTGCGAGGTAGCGCAAGCAAACAGACGAAAGAAATGGCCCAACCCACCCCCATACACATGTATATACATACGTCCACACACGCAAATATACATACCTACACAGCTTTCCATGGTTTACCCCAGACGCTTCACATGCCCTGATTCAATCCACTGACAGCACGTCAACCCCGGTATACCACATCGCTCCAATTCACTCTATTCCTTGCCCTCCTTTCACCCTCCTGCATGTTCAGGCCCCGATCACACAAAATCTTTTTCACTCCATCCTTCCACCTCCAATTTGGTCTCCCTCTTCTCCTCGTTCCCTCCACCTCCGACACATATATCCTCTTGGTCAATCTTTCCTCACTCATTCTCTCCATGTGGCCAAACCATTTCAAAACACCCTCTTCTGCTCTCTCAACCACGCTCTTTTTATTTCCACACATCTCTCTTACCCTTACGTTACTTACTCGATCAAACCACCTCACACCTCACATTGTCCTCAAACATCTCATTTCCAGCACATCCATCCTCCTGCGCACCACTCTATCCATAGTCCACGCCTCGCAACCATACAACATTGTTGGAACCACTATTCTTTCAAACATACCCATTTTTGCTTTCCGAGATAATGTTCTCCACTTCCACACATTCTTCAAGGCTCCCAGAATTTTCGCCCCCTCCCCCATCCTATGATCCACTTCCGCTTCCATGGTTCCATCCGCTGCCAGATCCACTCCCAGATATCTAAAACACTTTACTTCCTCCAGTTTTTCTCCATTCAAACTCACCTCCCAATTGACTTGACCCTCAACCCTACTGTACCTAATAACCTTGCTCTTATTCACATTTACTCTTAACTTTCTTCTTTCACACACTTTACCAAACTCAGTCACCAGCTTCTGCAGTTTCTCACATGAATCAGCCACCAGCGCTGTATCATCAGCGAACAACAACTGACTCACTTCCCAAGCTCTCTCATCCCCAACAGACTTCATTCTATCTATCTATCTATCTATCTATATATATATATATATATATATATATATATATATATATATATATATATAAATTTTTCTTCATACATATTTGCCATTTACCGCGCTCGCGAGGTAGCGTTCAAAGCAGAGGACTGAGCTTTAAAGGGAATATCCTCACTTGGCCCCCTTCTCTGCTCCTTTAGAAAAATTGAAAATGAGAGGGGAGGATTTCCAGCCCCCGTCCCTTCCCTTTTAGTCGCCTTCAACGACACGCAGGGAATACGTAGGAAGAGAGAGAGAGAGAGAGAGAGAGAGAGAGAGAGAGAGAGAGAGAGAGAGAGAGAGAGAGAGAGAGAGAGATGAATACCACGAAATGAAGTACTGTTGGAAGTTATACCAGACCTGACCTCAGTTCATGCTGTCATGTTTCCAGAGCACCTGTTTACCAGTGGTCGGTCGTCTTGTGGTGGTGCTCACATTATGTTGTAACTTACGGTAATTGCACTATTTTTGTCCAGATATTTACCCACTGACCACAGAACCATTTTCTAACATTCAAAAGTTGTTTCCAGCGTAATTGCTCGTAATTGTGGATTTATCATTAATGTAATTGCATGTACTTATATGTTGAGCTTGATATAACAGACACTGTGTCATGTGGCGACTTTCTGCACAGGACTTATCCATGAAAACTGCTGAGGTGTACCGCTGTATGGGACACATGTACCGCTGTATGGGACACATGTACCGCTGTATGGGACACATGTACCGCTGTATGGGACACATGTACCGCTGTATGAGACACATGTACCGCTGTATGGGACACATGTACCACTGTATGGGACACATGTACCGCTGTATGGGACATATGCACCGCTGTATAGGACACATGTATCGCCGTATGGGACACATGTACCGCAGTATGGGACACGTACCGCAGTATGGGACACATGTACCGCTGTATGGGACACATGTGCCGCTGTATAGGATACATGTACCGCTTATGTATTATGACCAGAAATACCCTATATATATATATATATATATATATATATATATATATATATATATATGTATTTTACACATTCGCCATTTCCCGCTTTAGCGAGGTATCGTTGAGAACAGAGGACTGAGCCTTAGAGAAGATATCCTCACTTGGCCCCCTTCTCTGTTCCTTCTTTTGGAAAAGTAAAAGCGAGAGGGGAGGATTTCCAGCTCCCCGCTCCCTCCCCTTTTAGTCACCTTATACGACACGCAGGGAATACGTGGGAAATATTCTTTCACCCCTATCCCCAGGATAATATATATATATATATATATATATATATATATATATATATATATATATATATATATATATATATATATATATATATACCCCAGCTTAAGTCAGGTACATGTAAATGTAGAAGGGTTTTGTCTTAGTTCATATGTGTACGTAATGTAGGCATATATGCGCGCGCGCGCGTTTGTGTGTGTGTGTGTGTGTGTGTGTGAGGAGTGATGTACAGATGTGTGGTGATGATGGAGAGAGAGGTGAGGCCAGGCGGGCAGGAAGAAGTGGTGCATCAGTAGACCACCTCGGGGGAGGCAGTGGCACACGTAGCAGCCGGGTAGAGGCACCTCCACCTGACCGGGTTATCTGGCCTTCAGAATGGAGTGTGTGTGTGTGGTGTGTGTGTGGTGTGTGTGTGTGTGTGGTGTGTGTGTGTGTGTGTGTGTGTGAGTGTGTGTGGAGTACGGGACGAAGGAGTGTGTGTTGGGAGGAGAAGGATGTGACTATGGGTAGGTAACGGTAGGTTGGGGAGGGGGGTTGCGACCAGGGAAGGTGATGTGGCTGGGAGGATGGGAGGTATGGTGTTGGGGGTGAGGGTGAGGAAGGCTGGGAAGCATTGCGTCAAGAGCCGCTGGTAGTGTACGTCTGCTGTGCCACCAACACTGCCTTCGGTGCCTCACACTCGGGTTGCATACATACTGCAGTGGCTATCTAGTTCCCACACTGGGTGAACAGTTCCCACACTCTGGTTGCATACATACTGCAGTGGCTATCTAGTTCCCACACTGGGTGAACAGTTCCCACACTCTGGTTGCATACATACTACAGTGGCTGTCTAGTTCCCACACTGGGTGAACAGTTCCCACACTCTGGTTGCATACATACTACAGTGGCTGTCTAGTTCCCACACTGGGTGAACAGTTCCCACACTCTGGTTGCACACATACTACAGTGGCTATCTAGTTCCCACACTGGGTGAACAGTTCCCACACTCTGGTTGCATACATACTACAGTGGCTATCTAGTTCCCACACTGGGTGAACAGTTCCCACACTCTGGTTGCACACATACTACAGTGGCTATCTAGTTCCCACACTGGGTGAACAGTTCCCACACTCTGGTTGCATACATACTACAGTGGCTGTCTAGTTCCCACACTGGATGAACAGTTCCCACTCTGGTTACACGCATACTGCAGTGGCTATCTAGTTCCCACAGTGGATAAACAGTTCCCACTCTGGTACCACACCTACTACAGTGGCTGTAGCGTACGGTTGATGGCCGTCATTATCATGTAGTAGGTGGTGTAACGTGCACCTGTCACGTATGAGTTTATATGGTCAACGTAGACACGACATGTGTTACATATAACGCATTCGTTCATTCTTACTGCCTCCGGTACTGTGGTGTGTGTGAATGATTTAGACACATTACAAGTGATGATTCCACACCTGGAAAGGTACATGACAGGTAAACTTTCCCCCATACCATAATGTGCAGGTCAGCCATGTTTGCTTGTGTAACGTTTGTGTGGCCAGTGTAAGGTTGTCTTCGTCAGGCAGCCACATCGTGTGGTAGTTAACATTGCCTCCACCTTACGTGGATTCACCGTGGACAAAGGCCTGGTTGTCGCCCCCCCAGATGTCAGTGTGGGAATATCGTCTTCTGTGTGGAGGATGTGTTGAGATGGTCCGGTGTGAGGAGGACGAGAGGAAGGGTAGGGTGGTAGGCGGTCGTAGTGTGATGCTGGCCTGTGTGTGGGATGGTCCTCACCCCCCGCCCCGTCCCGCTCTACACCATGTAGTCTGGATTTCCTTCCGGCGAGACATGCGATCTGCACGGTGTGTGTGTGTGTGTGTGTGTGTGTGTGTGTGTCTGTGTGTGGAGGTCTGGCTCCTGGGAGATGATCAGTCACGATTGCCCTTTTAGAGTCACAGAGACCATGACTTTCCCCATTAAGGAAGCGTGCGTGAACTTTGCAGGTGGTGCCAGCCTCCGGAGGCGTGCGTCTACTGCTGCCTTCACTACACCGTACATACAGTTGTTGGAGGTACAGTGAGGCTGTACCTGGCTGGGAGCCTGGCGAACCATATGTCTGCCATCACATGTCCCTCATGGTCAGGATGGATCACTAAACCCTCGGTACATGTCCACGACACGACTTGGTGGTCGTGACGACCGCTGTGCCCTTCACGATGTGGACGACCCTTGAGAACCACGGTGCACCCCTGGTGGGTCATGGCGTAACCTTTGACCGAAGGGTCATGTCAAAGGTCACGCTCATACCCAGGTGTGGTATGAGGGAACACACGGGGATCAAGACCACACTGATGGCCACTTTGATGCCATACGAGATGTATTGATCACGGTATTGACCGACCATGGTGGGCATCGTGTGCGTGGTAGTGTCTTGTGGGCTGACCTGACCTCAGTTCATCTACGTCACCGGTTTTAACGCTTTTATTTCTGTGTAGCAGACTGTTTCTTTAGAGTAGAACGGTCTGGTTCCTAATTGTTCATCACGCTAGTGTGACATTTAAGATTACTTATGTTCTTCAAAGTCTTCAGACTGTGTGTGTGTGTGTGTGTGTGTGTGTGTGTGTGTGTGTGTCCAAGTACACTGTACTCTGTACTAGTTGAAAGAAAATTATGACTTCATAATGTGTTTAACATGACAATATCCAGCAAGTTGTCAAATTGTTGTGTAGTTTGTACCTGTGTAGGTCAGGCTGACAACTTCTCTCGTACCTTGGGAAATTATACGCCATGATGACCACATGATTGTACAGTACGTGAAGTTTGATTGTTAACTTCGGATCTGGGTTAACAAGTGCATGCGTATCTGAGAGTTGCGGCTTTTGTGTGTGTGTGTGTGTGTGTGTGTGTCTGTGTGTGTGTGTGTGTGTGTGTGTGTGTGTGTGTGTGTGTGTGTGTGTGTGTGTGTGTGCCTCTGTGTGTGTGTGTGTGTGTGTGTGTGTGTGTGTGTGTGTGTGTGTGCGCCTCTGTGCCTCTTTGCCTGTGTGTGTGTGTGTGTGTGTGTGTGTGTGTGTGTGTGTGTGTGTGTGTGTGTTTGTCCAGCAAATGTGATGTTCGTATCAGGTTTGGGTGATGAGTACCGAAGGTGCGGTCTCCATCCTGGAGTTGGAACACATTTCCAGCATTGTAACGTGAGACAAGGAGGAGGTTCCACATTGAGGTAAAAAGCTTGGAGTTGGATGACCGGGTCTTGTGTTGAGGTGGATGACAGGGGTCACGTGGTTGCCATCATCCTGGCAGGATTTGACTCAGCGTTGTGATGGTTTGGGTAGAACACATCATGTCTCACTCATATCCCTGTCGGGGTTCGAGACGGTTACACGAACGCGAGCCTGCTTCACGAAAGCCATGCCTGCTACATCCAGGTTACGAGAGTGTGGGTGCCAGGATAGAAGGGTTGCCTGGGCGAGGCTCCAGTGTTGCCAGCATGATCCCCCGAGCATAGCCTTATCCTGGGGTGACGTCAGGGGAGGAGTGATGTTGCTAGGGTCTCTGGACACAGCACTCCAAGGTTGAGACGTCTCGAACTGCATGTAAACAGGTCAGTAGGGAGCGTGTGCTCGCATATCTCACTGCACTGAATACGATTGTTACTGTGGTGATGATAGACCCCGTACGTGGCATCTGGTGGATGTGGTAATGAGTCAGTGGTGTACATCTGTGTGGTAGTAACTATATACCAGTTGGATCATTAGTGGAGACTCTGTTGTTGTGTTGACCTTCACTTTACGCTCGGGTGTTCGTGCTACTTCCCCTGCGACAGACAAGTGTTATGATTATGACATCTTAAAGGATAATGTGAAGCAGTTATTATGACAGTAATGTTTAAAGTACTAACTGCTGCTTCTGACTGTAGCCAAAAGGATTGAGTTTTTTCCTCTTTTTGAAATCAATTTTTCGTCTTGATTAACACAGTCACCTGAATCAAACCAGTGTTCGCCACACCATTACATGCTCCGTTTCCTGTAGTTTGTATTCTAAATCATTTGTACCTTTTCATATTTGTTATGTCGTCAACAGATACAACCTGATCATGGAGAAAAAGCCACCAATTCTGTAATTTCATACCAGTAGCCATCGTCTGTGTCAGATGCTGAGGCTCCTCGTCTTGCTGGCCCGCCAGAGTATTGATATGTTACTGACGGACAGAGAAGACCTACACACTTGAGTCACACACCAGAACACTCTTAGGAGTACACACAGCCTTGGGGTCTGTCAAGTCCGTCCTTGTGGGAGGCAATGTTGGCCGGTGTGCACCCCGTGACCCGAGGCACACCATAATGTTGCTTCTGCCACACACACTCGACATATCGTGAGCAGACGCCCTCTTCTGCTGGTTTATTTCGGTGGTTCAGTGAGATTTTCTTGTCCTTCAGTTGGATCATTATATATATAGTTGAGTGGTCGTGCCGGTGCTGGGTTACGTACGCCCTAGGTGGGTGGGTGGGTGGGTGTGGCAGGTGATGAGGGGGCCAAGATGGTACATGATGACACTCAGGATAGACGACCATGAGGCAGTGGGTCACACTGCTGGTGTAGGTCACTCCTGTCCTGCTGCTCCCACATCTGTTCTACTGTGTACTGTATCCACATCTGTTCTACTGTGTACTGTATCCACATCTCTTCTCCTGTGTATTGTACCCACATCTGTTCTACTGTGTACTGTACCCACATCTGTTTACTATGCACTGTACCCTCATCTGTTCTGTGTACTGTACCCACGTCTGTTCTGTGTACTGTACCCACATCTGTTTACTATGTACTGTACCCTCATCTGTTCTGTGTACTGTACCCACGTCTGTTCTGTGTACTGTACCCACATCTCTTCTCCTGTGTATTGTACCTACATCTGTTCTACTGTGTACTGTACCCACATCTGTTTACTATGTACTGTACCCTCATCTGTTCTGTGTACTGTACCCACGTCTCTTCTGTGTACTGTACTCACATCTCTTCTCCTGTGTATTGTACCCACATCTGTTCTACTGTGTACTGTACCCACATCTGTTTACTATGTACTGTACCCTCATCTGTTCTGTGTACTGTACCCACGTCTCTTCTGTGTACTGTACTCACATCTCTTCTCCTGTGTATTGTACCCACATCTGTTCTACTGTGTACTGTACCCACATCTGTTTACTATGTACTGTACCCTCATCTGTTCTGTGTACTGTACCCACGTCTTTTCTGTGTACTGTACCCACATCTCTTCTCCTGTGTATTGTACCCACATCTCTTCTACTGTGTACTGTACCCACATCTGTATACTATGTACTGTACCCTCATCTGTTCTGTGTACTGTACCCACGTCTGTTCTGTGTACTGTACCCACATCTCTTCTCCTGTGTATTGTACCCACATCTGTTCTACTGTGTACTGTACCCACATCTGTTTACTATGTACTGTACCCTCATCTGTTCTGTGTACTGTACCCACGTCTGTTCTGTGTACTGTACCCACATCTGTTCTACTGTGTACTGTACCCACATCTGTTCTCCTGTGTACTTTACCCACATCTGTTTACTATGTACTGAACCCTCATCTGTTCTGTATACTGTACCCACATCTGTTCTACTGTGTACTGTACCCACATCTGTTCTGTGTATTGTACCCACATCTGTTCTGTGTACTGTACCCACATCTGTTTCTACTGTGTACTGTACCCACATCTGTTCTACTGTGTACTGTACCCACATCTGTTCTACTGTGTACTGTACCCACATCTGTTCTGTGTACTGTACCCACATCTGTTCTACTGTGTACTGTACCCACATCTGTTCTACTGTGTACTGTAGCCCACATCTCTTCTACTCTGTACTGTACCCACATCTTTTCTACTTGTACTGTACCCACATCTGTTCTGTATACTGTACCCACATCTGTTCTGTGTACTGTACCCACATCTGTTCTACTGTGTAATGTACCCACATCTGTTCTACTGTTTACTGTACCCACATCTGTTTTGTGTACTGTACCTACATCTGTTCTACTGTGTACTGTACCCACATCTGTTCTGTGTACTGTGCCCACATCTGTTCTGTGTGTTGTACCCACATTTGTTCTCCTGTGTCCTGTACCCACATCTGTTCTGTGTACTGTACCCACATCTGTTCTGTGTGCTGTACCTACATCTGTTCTCCTGTGTACTTTACCCACATCTGTTATCCTGTGTACAGTACCCACATCTGTTCTGTGTACTGTACCCACATCTGTTCTGTGTACTGTACCCACATCTGTTCTATGTGCTGTACCCACATCTGTTCTGCTGTGTACTGTACCCACATCTGTTCTTCTGTGTACTGTACCCACATCTGTTCTGTTTACTGTACCCATATCTGTTCTGTGTACTGCACCCACATCTGTTCTCCTATGTACTGTACCCACATCTGTTCTGTGTACTGTACCCATATCTGTTCTGTGTACTGTACCCACATTTGTTCTCCTGTGTACTGTACCCACATCTGTTCTCCATGAGTACTGTAGCCACATCTGTTCTGCTGTGTACTGTAGCCACATCTGTTCTACTGTGTACTGTAGCCACATCTGTTCTCCATAAGTACTGTAGCCACATCTGTTCTGCCGTGTACTGTACCCACATCTGTTCTCCATGAGTACTGTAGCCATATGTGTTCTGCCGTGTACTGTACCCACATCTGTTCTCCATGAGTACTGTAGCCATATGTGTTCTGCAGTGTACTGTACCCACATCTGTTCTCCATGAGTACTGTAGCCACATCTGTTCTGCAGTGTACTGTAGCCACCAAGAACATGGTTCTTAAATATGTCTTTCCAGCTCAGTCCTCTGGTAATAAGATTGATTCATATCTGTAGATGCCTGGTGTTGTCCCACAGTAAAGGATGCATCACACCTCTGTAGGAATATCATTAAACTAACAAAAACAGGAACAATGATCATATATTACCCTTTTTTGTTCCGTAGTATGTGAACTGTGGCCTTGGATCCTGCACAGTTGCCATGTTTTGCTCCACGTTGCCAAGAAACTATATATATATATATATATATATATATATATATATATATATATATATATATATATATATATATATATATACATGAGAAGAAGAAGAAAACATAGCATAGGTGGGTCGTGAGGTCTGCCCGGTTTAGTAGGCCATATGATAACACCTGCCTGAGGAAGGGTCGTCCTTGGTCGTCCCCAGCAGACGAGGTGGGGCGGGACACACACACACACACGCCGGTGCCAGCCGTATTTCGGGGAACCCCAGTGTCAGTACCCCGTACCTCCCGGCCCTCCCTGGCTGCTGCTGCTGCCGCCGCCAGTTTGGGTCAAGTTGGAGGTCTGAGGAATTCTGTGCTACGTCAGGCGGCCCGGGGAATGGGTCAAGGCCAGCCGACGTACACACACACACACACACACACACACACACGCAGGTTACACTCTCTCCTTTTTTATGCAGGCTTTTGTTACCTGTCTCCTGGTGCCCTACCCCCCCCATACTGCGTGTGTTTATTGTGTGTTGTTGGTGTGTCGGGAAGGAGGTGTTTAAGGTGTGTGTGTTGATATGTCAGGATTGTGGCGTAGTGTGTGTACTGGTCTTGGTTAGATAAGAGATGGTTGGCGGTAACTGTTATATTATCTGTGTGGTCACCACTTTCTCTCGTCTGCTGCCTTCTTCAGTCCGTCTCGTTGCGCGCGTGTGTGTGTGTGTGTGTGTGTGTGTGTGTGTGTGTCTTGCTCTGCTTTCACTATCAAGGACGCAGAGACGACAGCAGAATGCAGCCATGGTCAAGTTGAATGAAGTTTATGACAGGTTTTTCTTGTATTATAAGTCATTACTGGAGAGTAACTTTATTCAAGTGAGTTGTCTTCATTATGTGTCTCGTATTTGCTTCTCCTAATGTGTTCTCAAATGTTCTCTGTCAATATATGTTCTTGTATCATCGTTACATAACATCCAGCGGCACGTGAAAGCCATATGTACAGTACATGTCTTAGGATGGTAGTGTGTGTGTGTGTGTGTATGTGTGTGTGTGTGTGTGTGTGTGTGTGTGTGTGTGTGTGTCGTGCAGATTGTTATGATAAAGCTGGAGGTTGTGAGAGAGTTGTAGTACCTGCAGTGGCAACACCACCGCCGCCAGGAGTCTCTCTCTCTCTCTCTCTCTCTCTCTCTCTCTCTCTCTCTCTCTCTCTCTCTCTCTCTCTCTCTCTCTCCACGTCATCGAGCGGTGTGTGTGTGTGTGGGGGGGGGGGGGGGGGGGGGTTGTTGCTGCTGCTGCCGGCTGGCGACCTCTGGCACCCCATCCCGGGTGACGGAAAGTGGGTGACCCACTGAACTTGTGACGACTTTTCGTTCCTGGGCTGCTGCAGCAGAACACGCCCCACACCAACTTTCATTTTCACCCAGACTGGCTCTGCTCCCGAGTTTTTCCTTTCCAAGGGTCGAGTGAGTCACTTTCCTTCTCGGTGGTGGGCATCGTAGCCGCCCCTTACCTAACTTTCCCCAGTGGCAGCCATGCTGGCCTCGGAGGTCATGTGCTGCTTTGGTCTGTTGTTATACGTATATAATGCAGGAGAGTTAGTAATGGTCTGTTATCATACGTGTACAATGCTGGAGAGTTAGTAATGGTCTGTTGTTATACGTATATAATGCAGGAGAGTTAGTAATGGTCTGTTGTTATAGGTGTATAATGCTGGAGAGTTTGTAATGGTCTGTTGTTATACGTATATAATGCTGGAGAGTTAGTAATGGTCTGTTGTTATACGTATATAATGCTGGAGAGTTAGTAATGGTCTGTTGTTATACGTGTATAATGCTGGAGAGTTAGTAATGGTCTGTTGTTATACGTATATAATGCAGGAGAGTTAGTAATGGTCTGTTGTTATACGTATATAATGCAGGCGAGTTAGTAATGGTCTGTTATCATACGTGTACAATGCTGGAGAGTTAGTAATGGTCTGTTGTTATACGTGTATAATGCTGGAGAGTTAGTAATGGTCTGTTGTTATACGTATATAATGCAGGAGAGTTAGTAATGGTCTGTTGTTATACGTGTATAATGCAGGAGAGTTAGTAATGGTCTGTTATCATACGTGTATAATGCAGGAGAGTTAGTAATGGTCTGTTGTTATACGTATATAATGCAGGAGAGTTAGTAATGGTCTGTTATCATACGTGTATAATGCAGGAGAGTTAGTAATGGTCTGTTATCATACGTGTATAATGCAGGAGAGTTAGTAATGGTCTGTTGTTATACGTATATAATGCAGGAGAGTTAGTAATGGTCTGTTGTTATACGTGTATAATGCAGGAGAGTTAGTAATGGTCTGTTATCATACGTGTATAATGCTGGAGAGTTAGTAATGGTCTGTTATCATACGTGTATAATGCTGGAGAGTTAGTAATGGTCTGTTATCATACGTGTATAATGCAGGAGAGTTAGTGATGGTCTGTTATCATACGTGTATAATGCTGGAGAGTTAGTAATGGTCTGTTTGTGGGGTTTGGTCTGCAGTTGTATGTTAACCTACACTTGAAAGAGACATAAGCCCAGATCTTCCGATGGTTCGTATGATGAGATATAGTTTATATGATGACACGAGACAGTGAACACATGTGTTCAGTTTGTTGTATGGCTATACAGATGTGTTCAGTTTGTTGTATGGCTATACAGATGTGTTCAGTTTGTTGTATGGCTATACAGATGTGTTCAGTTTGTTGTATGGCTATACAGATGTGTTCAGTTTGTTGTATGGCTATACAGATGTGTTCAGTTTGTTGTATGGCTATACAGATGTGTTCGGTTGTTGTATGGCTATACAGATGTGTTCAGTTTGTTGTATGGCTATACAGATGTGTTCAGTTTGTTGTATGGCTATACAGATGTGTTCTGTTTGTTGTATGGCTATACAGATGTGTTCAGTTTGTTGTATGGCTATACAGATGTGTTCAGGTTGTTGTATGGCTATACAGATGTGTTCAGTTTGTCGTATGGCTATACGGATGTGTTCAGTTTGTTGTATGGCTATACAGATGTGTTTAGGTTGTTGTATGGCTATACAGATGTGTTCAGTTTGTTGTATGGCTATACAGATGTGTTCAGGTTGTTGTATGGCTATACAGATGTGTTCAGGTTGTTGTATGGCTATACAGATGTGTTCAGTTTGTTGTATGGCTATACAGATGTGTTCAGTTTGTTGTATGGCTATACAGATGTGTTCAGGTTGTTGTATGGCTATACAGATGTGTTCAGTTTGTTGTATGGCTATACAGATGTGTTCAGGTTGTTGTATGGCTATACAGATGTGTTCAGTTTGTTGTATGGCTATACAGATGTGTTCAGTTTGTTGTATGGCTATACAGATGTGTTCAGTTTGTTGTATGGCTATACAGATGTGTTCAGTTTGTTGTATGGCTATACAGATGTGTTCAGGTTGTTGTATGGCTATACAGATGTGTTCAGTTTGTTGTATGGCTATACAGATGTGTTCAGGTTGTTGTATGGCTATACAGATGTGTTCAGGTTGTTGTATGGCTATACAGATGTGTTCAGGTTGTTGTATGGCTATACAGATGTGTTCAGGTTGTTGTATGGCTATACAGATGTGTTCAGGTTGTTGTATGGCTATACAGATGTGTTCAGTTTGTTGTATGGCTATACAGATGTGTTCAGGTTGTTGTATGGCTATACAGATGTGTTCAGGTTGTTGTATGGCTATACAGATGTGTTCAGGTTGTTGTATGGCTATACAGATGTGTTCAGGTTGTTGTATGGCTATACAGATGTGTTCAGGTTGTTGTATGGCTATACAGATGTGTTCAGGTTTGTTGTATGGCTATACAGATGTGTTCAGGTTGTTGTATGGCTATACAGATGTGTTCAGGTTGTTGTATGGCTATACAGATGTGTTCAGGTTGTTGTATGGCTATACAGATGTGTTCAGGTTGTTGTATGGCTATACAGATGTGTTCAGGTTGTTGTATGGCTATACAGATGTGTTCAGGTTGTTGTATGGCTATACAGATGTGTTCAGGTTGTTGTATGGCTATACAGATGTGTTCAGGTTGTTGTATGGCTATACAGATGTGTTCAGGTTGTTGTATGG
>NC_092232.1:39758758-39763758 GCF_036320965.1 Panulirus ornatus
AATGTTACCTGACACACTTCGTGAAGTGTCACATAACACCGTAAAAATGTTACCTGACACACTTCGTGAAGTGTCACATAACACCGTAAAAATGTTACCTGACACACTTCGTGAAGTGTCACATAACACCGTAAAAATGTTACCTGACACACTTCGTGAAGTGTCACATAACACCGTAAAAATGTTACCTGACACACTTCGTGAAGTGTCACATAACACCGTAAAAATGTTACCTGACACACTTCGTGAAGTGTCACATAACACCGTAAAAATGTTACCTGACACACTTCGTGAAGTGTCACATAACACCGTAAAAATGTTACCTGACACACTTCGTGAAGTGTCACATAACACCGTAAAAATGTTACCTGACACACTTCGTGAAGTGTCACATAACACCGTAAAAATGTTACCTGACACACTTCGTGAAGTGTCACATAACACCGTAAAAATGTTACCTGACACACTTCGTGAAGTGTCACATAACACCGTAAAAATGTTACCTGACACACTTCGTGAAGTGTCACATAACACCGTAAAAATGTTACCTGACACACTTCGTGAAGTGTCACATAACACCGTAAAAATGTTACCTGACACACTTCGTGAAGTGTCACATAACACCGTAAAAATGTTACCTGACACACTTCGTGAAGTGTCACATAACACCGTAAAAATGTTACCTGACACACTTCGTGAAGTGTCACATAACACCGTAAAAATGTTACCTGACACACTTCGTGAAGTGTCACATAACACCGTAAAAATGTTACCTGACACACTTCGTGAAGTGTCACATAACACCGTAAAAATGTTACCTGACACACTTCGTGAAGTGTCACATAACACCGTAAAAATGTTACCTGACACACTTCGTGAAGTGTCACATAACACCGTAAAAATGTTACCTGACACACTTCGTGAAGTGTCACATAACACCGTAAAAATGTTACCTGACACACTTCGTGAAGTGTCACATAACACCGTAAAAATGTTACCTGACACACTTCGTGAAGTGTCACATAACACCGTAAAAATGTTACCTGACACACTTCGTGAAGTGTCACATAACACCGTAAAAATGTTACCTGACACACTTCGTGAAGTGTCACATAACACCGTAAAAATGTTACCTGACACACTTCGTGAAGTGTCACATAACACCGTAAAAATGTTACCTGACACACTTCGTGAAGTGTCACATAACACCGTAAAAATGTTACCTGACACACTTCGTGAAGTGTCACATAACACCGTAAAAATGTTACCTGACACACTTCGTGAAGTGTCACATAACACCGTAAAAATGTTACCTGACACACTTCGTGAAGTGTCACATAACACCGTAAAAATGTTACCTGACACACTTCGTGAAGTGTCACATAACACCGTAAAAATGTTACCTGACACACTTCGTGAAGTGTCACATAACACCGTAAAAATGTTACCTGACACACTTCGTGAAGTGTCACATAACACCGTAAAAATGTTACCTGACACACTTCGTGAAGTGTCACATAACACCGTAAAAATGTTACCTGACACACTTCGTGAAGTGTCACATAACACCGTAAAAATGTTACCTGACACACTTCGTGAAGTGTCACATAACACCGTAAAAATGTTACCTGACACACTTCGTGAAGTGTCACATAACACCGTAAAAATGTTACCTGACACACTTCGTGAAGTGTCACATAACACCGTAAAAATGTTACCTGACACACTTCGTGAAGTGTCACATAACACCGTAAAAATGTTACCTGACACACTTCGTGAAGTGTCACATAACACCGTAAAAATGTTACCTGACACACTTCGTGAAGTGTCACATAACACCGTAAAAATGTTACCTGACACACTTCGTGAAGTGTCACATAACACCGTAAAAATGTTACCTGACACACTTCGTGAAGTGTCACATAACACCGTAAAAATGTTACCTGACACACTTCGTGAAGTGTCACATAACACCGTAAAAATGTTACCTGACACACTTCGTGAAGTGTCACATAACACCGTAAAAATGTTACCTGACACACTTCGTGAAGTGTCACATAACACCGTAAAAATGTTACCTGACACACTTCGTGAAGTGTCACATAACACCGTAAAAATGTTACCTGACACACTTCGTGAAGTGTCACATAACACCGTAAAAATGTTACCTGACACACTTCGTGAAGTGTCACATAACACCGTAAAAATGTTACCTGACACACTTCGTGAAGTGTCACATAACACCGTAAAAATGTTACCTGACACACTTCGTGAAGTGTCACATAACACCGTAAAAATGTTACCTGACACACTTCGTGAAGTGTCACATAACACCGTAAAAATGTTACCTGACACACTTCGTGAAGTGTCACATAACACCGTAAAAATGTTACCTGACACACTTCGTGAAGTGTCACATAACACCGTAAAAATGTTACCTGACACACTTCGTGAAGTGTCACATAACACCGTAAAAATGTTACCTGACACACTTCGTGAAGTGTCACATAACACCGTAAAAATGTTACCTGACACACTTCGTGAAGTGTCACATAACACCGTAAAAATGTTACCTGACACACTTCGTGAAGTGTCACATAACACCGTAAAAATGTTACCTGACACAGTTCGTGAAGTGTCACATAACACCGTAAAATGTTACCTGACACACTTCGTGAAGTGTCACATAACACCGTAAAATGTTACCTGACACACTTCGTGAAGTGTCACATAACACCGTAAAATGTTACCTGACACACTTCGTGAAGTGTCACGTGACTTCTTAATGTGTCACATGACACCACGTGAAGTGTCACAGGACACGCTTCGTAAAGTGTCACATGAAACACTTCGTGAAAAAGAAAATCATGAGATGCCGTATGTGTGACGAAGACTGTAAAAGAGAGACTAAGGAGTCGTCAGCACGTCAGCACAAGTGATTGCTGTTACAGATGACAGCTGGATCTTGCCCCGTAGGTGAAGTAGGTGAAGAAAAATAAATAATAATGAAGAACTGAATATAATGTCTGATAGTAGTGGGCATAGAAGATAAGTACACAGACAGGGGGCTACAGACCCCCTGGGTGACTGGCTCACGTCAAGAGCTGTGATAACTGATTATTTCCACCAACATTTCCACCAGTGTGGCACTTTCCTCAGAGCCAGCCACTACACCAAGTCCAGGTTATGACAGTACCTCTCCTTAACCCACGTTCCTCGCTCACCTCCAGGTTATGACAGTACCTCTCCTTAACCTACGTTCCTCGCTCACCTCCAGGTTATGACAGTACCTCTCCTTAACCTACGTTCCTCGCTAGCCTCCATACCACGCATGAGGAAGCCACACAGGATAACATGATAAAGATAAGGTTATACGACTCGTCCCATGAACAGTACTCCTAGATTATGAAAGGATCAACACGGAAGAACCTCACCTACAACCCACCATAACCTGAGATGTGGACGACAGTACAACAACACCATCATCACTCACAACCCTTCCCTGACCCACCATCATGACGTTCACTGGACTGTCCTCGACCTCAGCTGAAGATACAGGCCCTGAAACCTATATTCAACTGTTTAACTTTTGCATCTGTATTATCTTCATATTATATATATATATATATATATATATATATATATATATATATATATATATATATATATATATATATATAATGCTTTGTCGCTGTCTCCCGCGTTAGCGAGGTAGCGCAAGGAAACGGACGAAAGAATGACCCAACCCACCCACATACACATGTATATACATAAACGCCCACACACGCACGTATACATACATATACATACACTGACATATACATATATACACATGTACGTATTCATACTTGCTGCCTTCATCCATTCTCGCCGCCACCTCGCCACATATACATGTATACACATGTACGTATTCATACTTGCTGCCTGCATCCATTCTCGCCGCCACCTCGCCACATAGGAAACAGCACCCCCTCCCCCCGCGTGCGCGCGAGGTAACGCTAGGAAAAGACAACAAAGGCCACATTCGTTCACACTCAGTCTCTAGCTGTCATGTGTAATGCACCGAAACCACAGCTCCCTTTCCACATCCAGGCCCCCACACAGGGGTTAAATGACACATGCTGCTGTGAAGTAGCTTTATCTCCAGCTGTGTCCCAGCCTCAGGTGGCTGGGGTCAACGTGGGGCTGTAGTCCCGCGGCCTGGATGGAGGTGCCCCCACAGGGCTGAGGTTGGGACACGCCACAAAAACGCTACTTCACTCGTGGCCCAGGTAGCCAGCCAGCCGGATACCCCAAACACCGTTCAGATATATATATATATATATATATATATATATATATATATATATATATATATATATATATATATATATATATATATATATACATATATATATTTAATCCCTGGGGATAGGGGAGAAAGAATACTTCCCACGTATTCCCTTGCGTGTCGTAGAAGGCGACTAAAAGGGAAGGGAGCGGGGGGGCTGAAATCCTCCCCTCTCGTCTTTTTTCTTTTTTTTCCCCAAAGGAAGGAAGAGAGAAAGGGTCCGGGTGAGGATGTTTCCTCAGAGGCCCAGTCCTCTGTTCCTAACGCTACTTCGCTGATGCGGGAAATGGCAAATAGTATGAAAGAAATATATATTGTTACGCCACGCTGGATAACGCTATCTTAGAGTTATGGAGGAAATTAAACACCAGGGTTAAAACTGCGTATAATATAAGAAATAAAGAGTACAAGAGAACAAAAGCACATTAATGTGGCACACATACTTAAAGTAACACTTAACATTCCACATTCCAGGTAAGATTTCAAACCAGAAGATCTCTTTCCTTTCTAACAATTTGACGATAGAAACATTGGTATCATACCGTCATACTGAGTGATCGTACCGTCATACTGAGTGATCGCACCGTCATACTGAGTGATCGTACCGTCATACTGAGTGATCGCACCGTCGTACTGAGTGATCGTACCGTCATACTGAGTGATCGTACCG
>NC_092232.1:39768758-39788758 GCF_036320965.1 Panulirus ornatus
GATGCCTTCCTGAGCACCGAGGTGGTGAAGTGCGAGGTGTTGATGCCTTCCTGAGCCCCGAGGTGGTGAAGTGTGAGGTGGTGATGCCTTCCTGAGCCCCGAGGTGGTGAAGTGTGAGGTGTTGATGCCTTCCTGAGCCCCGAGGTGGTGAAGTGTGAGGTGGTGATGCCTTCCTGAGCCCCGAGGTGGTGAAGTGCGAGGTGTTGATGCCTTCCCCCTCACTGCTCTGTCCCATGTCTGGCTTACTAGCGCACACCTCCAGCATCTGCCTTACCACCAGCGACTTTGAGAGTCTGGCTTACCACTACAGACGTGGAGTTTGGTTGACTAGTGAAGATGTCGAGTGTGGCTTACCACGGGAGATGTCGAGTCTGGTTTATTACTAACAATGTCGAGCGTAGTTCGCCACTACAGTCTCGCATCTGGATTAGCACTGCAGACCAACGTTGTAGTGTTTACCTCCTACATGTGTTGAGTCCGGCTGACCACTACAGACGTCGAGTGTGGCTGACCACTACAGACGTCGAGAGTGGCTGACCGCTACAGACGTCGAGTGTGGCTGACCACCACAGACGTTGCGTGTGGCTGACCACTACAGACGTTGCGTGTGGCTGACCACTACAGACGTTGCGTGTGGCTGACCACTACAGACGTTGCGTGTGGCTGACCACTACAGACGTTGCGTGTGGCTGACCACTGCTGTCGTCTTGTCTGGGTTTTAAGTCAGGATCATTGCGAAAGTGTCATGTCTTGTCTGGGTTTTAAGTTTTTAAGTCCGAATCATTGCGAAAGTGTCATGTCTTGTCTGGGTTTTAAGTCCGAATCATTGCGAAAGTGTCATTCGTAAAGTCAGGAACATCAATATTAAAGTGTGTTGATTTCATCTTATGATGCCAAAGCATCCCTGGTAACCTCTGTAAGTCAACCTTTCCATTTCGTCCGCGACCAGATAACTGTGTAGCTGATACTCCTACTGACGCTACACTCTCATATTTCGGCACCTTATTCTCCTGTGATTCTACCTTGGTTGATCGTACCTTCTCCCACTAGTCCTACGCCATCTATATTATCTGCTGGTCAGACCTCCTGAGTCCTCCTCCCTCAGTTACATGTAGGCCAGGTGTAAGGTCCAGGTGGTGGGCCTCTTACACTCCTCGGAAGGTGTGCTTCACAACTGACTCCTGTATTTACTTACCGTTTTCGTCACTGTGTACAAACCTAGAATCTTCTTTCTTGGAAGCTTGCCTTGGTGCATCCCATCCCTGAGAAAGGAGACTGTACAGACCCTTCTAACTATTACTACATTACTCTTACTTCTACCACCTTCAAAGTCTTTGAAACTTTCCTAAATTCTTGCATTTTTGAATACTTAGAACTCCTTTGTCTTCCTTTTGAATCACCAGTTTGGCTTTCGTAGTGTTATGTGTACTGGTGATGTCTTCTTTGTGACTCATTTCTGGTCCTGCTCTCTCAGTGAATCATTTGTCGTTTTGCGAGACTTACCCACAGCAGTTGACAGACTGTGGCATGTCTTTGCTTTCAAAACATTTTCCCTGACGTCTAGCTTAAGTACCCGGGTCCACTGCAGTAATCGTTGGTAGAGAAATTTCTCCCTAATTCAGTCAAGGGAGGTGCCCCTCAAGGTCGGGTTCTATGGCTTACATTCTTTCTCCTCTCCCAGAATCATCTCCTTCATCCTCTCATCCTATTTACTCTTTACTTCAGTGGTTCCTCTCTCCCTGCCCCAACTCACTTTCTCTTACCTCCTCACTCATAACTCGTTCTTTTTCCCCACACCGAACGTATCTCCAGACCTGTGAGGCATCTCAGAATGGGAGAGCCGTAACCAGGTCAAGTTAAGCGGTGCAGAAACGCAATTTTTACCTTCGAGTTTATATTTCACTCGTTCCTCAATGTTGTATTTCAAAACGTAATAGTTCAGCCCTGCAGTAACATGACGATGCTGGTCTGGGTTTAACCATATCCTCCCACTTACCACGACACATCTTCACCATCTAAGCTTACTGCTTCACACGTCCAGGTCGACTGGTTTACCACTACAGACACACGAACAGGTCGACTGGTTTACCACTTCACACGTCTAGGTCGACTGGTTTGCCACTACAGACACACGTACAGGTCGACTGGTTTACCACTTCACACGTTCAGGATGACTAGTTTACCACTACAGACACACGTACAGGTCGACTGGTTTACCACTACAGACACACGTCCAGGACGACTGGTTTACCACTACAGACACACGTACAGGTCGACTGGTTTACCACTTCACACGTCCAGGCCGACTGGTTTACCACTACAGACACACGTACAGGTCGACTGGTTTACCACTTCACACGTCCAGGCCGCTGGTTTACCACTACAGACGTATAGGATGTCAGGGTTACCACTACAGGCGTGGAGGGTGTCTGCTTACCACTACAGACGTGTAGGATCTGTTCTCAGTAGTGGATCGCATTTGGGCCTGAAAAACATCGTCGTAAGGGATCGATCACACAGCTTGTGGTGACCTTGGCATTACAGGAGTAGCAGCGTCATCTGGGAGGACATCAGCCGAGGACCAGAGGACACACACACACACACACACACACACACACCTGACGTCTGCCAAAATTTGATTTTCTTCTATTTCCTCTGCTGAAGTCTTTTAAATTTCTTGTTATTTCCTCATATTTTAGGATTTATGATGTCACATGGTCGATGAATGAGTCGATCACTTGAGTCTGAAGAATATGCGTGTGAAAGGAGAATCAGTTTAGTTGAACGTAACTGAAGAGGATCAGTTGGGTAGGTGCAGCAACACTTGGGTCAGTCTGTGTGAAGTTAAAGAAAACGGGTTGGGTCAGTGGGAGGGAAAATAAGATCAATAGTAACGCATGATCGTCTCACAGTATATGGGTCAATATGGTCGTCTGACAATGTATGGGTCAATATGGTTGCCTTAACGAAAGGGAAATGAAACACGATAAGTTCCCAAGTGCACTTTCGTGTAATAATCACATCATCATATTAGTGATGGTCTGTACAAATTAGATAACTTTATTGTTGATAAAATTTGTAAAATGATAAGTTTATGAACGCTCGTTTTATGTCTTGGACAATCACATGTTTACCAAATGGCGTCCTAGCTTCGTCTCTTCGATGTATATCAACCGACTTATATTTCTCTCTTGTGTCTCCCCTGATGATGTGATTATTACACGAAAGTGCACTAGGGAACTTATCGTGTTTCATTTTCCCCTGGACTAATAGGACTAATATATATATATATATATATATATATATATATATATATATATATATATATATATATATATATATATATATATATATATATTATCCCTGGGGATAGGGGAGAAAGAATACTTCCCACGTATTCCCTGCATGTCGTAGAAGGCGACTAAAAGGGGAGGGAGCGGGAGGCTGGAAATCCTCCCCTCTCTTTTTTTTTTTCCAAAAGAAGAAACAGAGAAGGGGGCCAGGTGAGGATATTCCCTCAAAGGCCCAGTCCTCATCCTCTGTTCTTAACGCTACCTCGCTAATGTGGGAAATGGCGATTAGTATAAAAAAAAAAAAATATATATATATATATATATATATATATATATATATATATATATATATATATATATATATATATATAAATATAAAAAGATGTTCTGGAAGGAGGTAAATAAAGTGCGTAAGACAAGGGAGCAAATGGGAACTTCAGTGAAGGGCGCAAATGGGGAGGTGATAACAAGTAGTGGTGATGTGAGAAGGAGATGGAGTGAGTATTTTGAAGGTTTGTTGAATGTGTTTGATGATAGAGTGGCAGATATAGGGTGTTTTGGTCGAGGTGGTGTGCAAAGTGAGAGGGTTAGGGAAAATGATTTGGTAAACAGAGAAGAGGTAGTAAAAGCTTTGCGGAAGATGAAAGCCGGCAAGGCAGCAGGTTTGGATGGTATTGCAGTGGAATTTATTAAAAAAGGGGGTGACTGTATTGTTGAGTGGTTGGTAAGGTTATTTAATGTATGTATGACTCATGGTGAGGTGCCTGAGGATTGGCGGAATGCGTGCATAGTGCCATTGTACAAAGGCAAAGGGGATAAGAGTGAGTGCTCAAATTACAGAGGTATAAGTTTGTTGAGTATTCCTGGTAAATTATATGGGAGGGTATTGATTGAGAGGGTGAAGGCATGTACAGAGCATCAGATTGGGGAAGAGCAGTGTGGTTTCAGAAGTGGTAGAGGATGTGTGGATCAGGTGTTTGCTTTGAAGAATGTATGTGAGAAATACTTAGAAAAGCAAATGGATTTGTATGTAGCATTTATGGATCTGGAGAAGGCATACGATAGAGTTGATAGAGATGCTCTGTGGAAGGTATTAAGAATATATGGTGTGGGAGGCAAGTTGTTAGAAGCAGTGAAAAGTTTTTATCGAGGATGTAAGGCATGTGTACATGTAGGAAGAGAGGAAAGTGATTGGTTCTCAGTGAATGTAGGTTTGCGGCAGGGGTGTGTGATGTCTCCATGGTTGTTTAATTTGTTTATGGATGGGGTTGTTAGGGAGGTGAATGCAAGAGTTTTGGAAAGAGGGGCAAGTATGAAGTCTGTTGGGGATGAGAGAGCTTGGGAAGTGAGTCAGTTGTTGTTCGCTGATGATACAGCGCTGGTGGCTGATTCATGTGAGAAACTGCAGAAGCTGGTGACTGAGTTTGGTAAAGTGTGTGAAAGAAGAAAGTTAAGAGTAAATGTGAATAAGAGCAAGGTTATTAGGTACAGTAGGGTTGAGGGTCAAGTCAATTGGGAGGTGAGTTTGAATGGAGAAAAACTGGAGGAAGTAAAGTGTTTTAGATATCTGGGAGTGGATCTGGCAGCGGATGGAACCATGGAAGCGGAAGTGGATCATAGGATGGGGGAGGGGGTGAAAATCCTGGGAGCCTTGAAGAATGTGTGGAAGTCGAGAACATTATCTCGGAAAGCAAAAATGGGTATGTTTGAAGGAATAGTGGTTCCAACAATGTTGTATGGTTGCGAGGCGTGGGCTATGGATAGAGTGGTGCGCAGGAGGATGGATGTGCTGGAAATGAGATGTTTGAGGACAATGTGTGGTGTGAGGTGGTTTGATCGAGTAAGTAACGTAAGGGTAAGAGAGATGTGTGGAAATAAAAAGAGCGTGGTTGAGAGAGCAGAAGAGGGTGTTTTGAAGTGGTTTGGGCACATGGAGAGAATGAGTGAGGAAAGATTGACCAAGAGGATATATGTGTCGGAGGTGGAGGGAACGAGGAGAAGAGGGAGACCAAATTGGAGGTGGAAAGATGGAGTGAAAAAGATTTTGTGTGATCGGGGCCTGAACATGCAGGAGGGTGAAAGGAGGGCAAGGAATAGAGTGAATTGGAGCGATGTGGTATACCGGGGTTGACGTGCTGTCAGTGGATTGAATCAGGGCATGTGAAGCGTCTGGGGTAAACCATGGAAAGCTGTGTAGGTATGTATATTTGCGTGTGTGGACGTATGTATATACATGTGTATGGGGGTGGGTTGGGCCATTTCTTTCGTCTGTTTCCTTGCGCTACCTCGCAAACGCGGGAGACCGACAAAGCAAAAAAAAAAAAAAAAAAATATATATATATATATATATATATATATATATATATATATATATATATATATATATATATATATATTATATAGGGATAGGGGAGAAAGAATACTTCCCACGTATTCCCTGCTTTTCGTAGAAGGCGACCAAAAGGGGAGGGAGCGGGGGGGGGGGGGGGGCTGGAAATCCTCCCCTCATTTTTTTTTTTTTTTTTTTTTAATTTTCCAAAAGAAGGAACATAGAAGGGGGCCAGGTGAGGATATTCCCTCAGAGGCCCAGTCCTCTGTTCTTAACGCTGCCTTGCTAATGCGGGAAATGGCGAATAGTTTGAAAGAAAAAGAAAAAAAAAATATATATATATATATATATATATATATATATATATATATATATATATATATATATATATATATAAAGAGTAAGAGATGTACACTCTGGTAATACAAGAGATCATAGTCCTCCACTGACACTGTCATAGTATTTCCTGTTGGGACGATATACATGAGGATACACATGAGAAAGTACAGATAAGAGGAGACAGTGTACAGTTGCCACGAAAAGTGGTGTCAAATTCTGCCAAATGTTTCGGATATAAAACGCGGTATGTGGCAACTACCTCCACCTCTCGCGTGCCCAGGTCTTCTTTGTCTTTGCAGAGTTTCTCATAATAAAAAGCAATTCATAAGTCCATATTTAAGTTGTATTCGATTTATAGACATGAATGCATTTGGCTGTCCTCCATTAAGTGTTAGATAACTTATTTCCTCTGACGAGTCGAGGTGGATGTGCTAGCAGACGCTGCCGCCTGTGATGCCACGTTGCCGAAACTTTTATAACCCCACAGTTCCAGCGTGCTCCGCTCATTTTAGATGCGTCCAAAAAACACTAGCAAAATGTTACGTTATTCTGGAAAGAAAAAATATAGACAGCTTGCTAATTTGCGGTGACCGAACTTGAGCTGAGTAGGTATGAAGGAGGGTGAGGGAGGGTGGGAGGGAAGGATGGCGAGAGAAGCCACATATGCCATGGATAACATCAGTTGGTCAGTGTTGTTGCTAAATGATAATAAAAAACTCTATTGCTTCATGATATCCTAAATTACTAAGCAACGTCTTTGCTCTTCATATAATGTTTTATTGTTTCTGTCATGCAGCGTCGTGACGTACGTAAATAACTAACTTTTCCAATATGGCGGCAACACCTACTTGCTGTGGGGGGGTTGGGGACACCCTTCCCCCATCCATCCTCCACTCCATCAACCCCCTCCCCCCTCCATCCAACACACCCACAGTGACCTTGAGAACTGTTAAATGCCCATCTGTTTGCAACCAGTGTGAAGCTTATGTGTTAAACAATCATTTTGTCTGTATTCCTCCACCCAGCTCCCTCCCATACCAGAAACCCTTTGTTCCACCTGCTTTAACTGTGTGTCGCCCACCCTTACACTTTCTTCCTCTCTCTGGAAATTCATATTATTATTATTATTATTATTATTATTATTATTATTATTATTATAGTAGTAGTAGTAGTAGTAGTAGTAGTAGTAGTAGTAGTAGTAGTAGTATTAGTAGTAGTAGTAGTACAGTAACGCCAAGCATTGGAGGTAATAAAAACAAAAACCTGCGGCACACAGCTAAGATTTGGTGTCGCCTCCTCTAACATCTACCAAGTCGGTTTGGCAACAATGTCACAAGATTGTCACGTATGTTTTCCTCATACGTTTTCCCATATGTCAAAGGCTTGTGGTAATAAGTTTTCCTTGTTGTTCACAACCCCAGAATCCTATTTCCAGGTATGTTATTCATAGAAGGATTATTCATGTGTAATAATCACTAATATTCAAAACTGGCAACACCGCCCGGCGCTCTCTCCCCTGTTGTGAGCGATGATTTAGTGTCATAATGCTTCGCTTCCCAATACTTGTCTTTAAAATGTAATCTATTTTACTTGATTAAGGCTATATTCTTCACTTACACGGTTGCTAGTACACATATTTAGTATTATTTTCTGTTACTTGTTCTTCACTTGATGAAATACAAGGAGAAATCCGTCTAGTCGGACAAGATGCCAGATGTGTCCGCTGAGGGAAATTCACTGGATTTTGTGACATGACTACTTGGGGCAACTGTACATCACCTCAGAACCACAAAGTATTTGAACGGTCCTCCTCCACACGTTAGAAACATCATGGATCATGTTATGGAAATTATATTATGTACAAGTTACATGTCTTCTAAATGTGCTTGATTAAGTAGGTTATTATAATGGTGACGTTGGCTGGGTGAGCAGTGCGGTCCCCCCCCCCCCCCACTCACACACCCTGACCAACCCACACAAGTATAGTTCGCTCCCACATTTTGAGAAAGTATTGCAATCGAGTATTTTGTTTTGTGAGCAGGCAAACACCTCTCTGGACTGGCGACCCGACAGAATTCTTCATTAGCAGTGTTGCGCCAACAGCAAAACTAAACTCTCTTCCATTTGATTCTGCCTGGGAAAACAGACGAATAACATCATCATCTCGATGAATTCTGTGGCGGGGCCCACACCCCCCCAGACCTGACTCCTGATGATGAAACATGGTCACAACCATTGACCAAGGCATTTAACACTTCGGGGTTTGGACACTGGTAACATTGCCGAGTTCAAATACGAGATAGATAGATAGAGATAGATAGATAGATAGATAGTTAGATAGATAGATAGATAGATAGATAGAGAGAGAGAGAGAGAGAGAGAGAGAGAGAGAGAGAGAGAGAGAGAGAGAGAGAGAGAGAGAGAGAGAGATGAAATGTGTTCAATCAACGTTTAGTTAACACACAACTCCACACAAGTGGATGCTTTCCAGAGAGAGAGAGAGAGAGAGAGAGAGAGAGAGAGAGAGAGAGAGAGATGAAATGTATTCAATCAACGTTTAGTTAACACACAACTCCAGACAACTGGATGCTTTCCAGGCTTTGTACGGTAGGATCCGGCACTGACAACTAACTCCTGGTGTTCCTCTTGCCTCTGACACTGACAGTCACGTACACAATGGAGTCACGCGTCGTATATTTTTCTTTTTCCAGTGAAACCATAATGGTTGGTCGTGATGTTTGGTTGTTTAGCCAGTAGACCTATCAGCTGCCAGGGTGGTTCATGGTTGTCAACGTTAAGCTACAACCACCAGGCCAAACATCTTTAGCACATTTTTTTCGGGACTTCAGGATAATTCTAGAACCACATACGCTTTTGTCATGCACCGGTGCCATGTTTACGCCAGAGCCGGCGTTGTCAAGTCTTCTACCAAGGAGTTTGTTTTCATATTGAAGGTTCCACTCACGAACCAAAGTCCACATCAAGGCCGGACCTTAACTGAAATATAGAGAGAATTATGAAACGGATAAGAAAAGACAAAGGAAAGTATTAACGAATTTTTAAGAAAGTGAAAGACCTTTCTTTTGAAATGTGTCAGGTCATAGTTACTGGGAAAGACATGAGAATGTAGAGAGTTCCAAAGCTTCGACGTGTAGGGAAAGAAGCAGTTATCAAAACGGCCCACCCTTGAGTTGCTGATGGCCTCACAATCATCATATAACGCAGCAGCTTGCAGAGTATTGCGTGGTCTAGCTAGTAGTTGGGGCACACAAGCAGCCAGCCAGCAAAAACCAAAGTAATACCATAGTATAGAAGAGGGAAAGTCAACCCACGTTGCGGCGTAGGACAAGGGGGTCAAGTTTGGAACAGCAGAAACCAGACATCGGCCGAATTCTCTTATTCGTCTTGGCCTTCAATGGAGATATTTTTCACCACTGTGCAAGGAATCAACAAATTTCTTGCTGATTATGAAACGAAAACGGAGTTTTTTTAGTTACGGAAAATGAATGACAAGATTTGTAGATGTGATGATGATGTCGGCTGACCCGATACTTTGTCAACAAGAAACTGGAATCGGTGAAGATGATCACCTGGTGTGTGAGAACCAGAGCCACAGACCTGTTATGATGGTGACGCACCTCCTTCCTCCTGACGTCACCACTTGTATGTGATGACGTCATCATATGAAGTTCCGCCTGACGTCATGACTCATGTGTGTGTATGTGTGTGATAACGTCATCATATGAAGTTCCTCCTGACGTCATCACTGTTGTGTGTGTGTGTGTGTGATAACGTCATCACATGAAGACCTGACCCAGCAGCACAAGGGTGACGTACGTATGTACGTACATCAAGTTGTCATGTTGTCTCATCTGTAGTGATGGAACAGCATGCTGGCCTTCCTGTGCACACGAAGTAGATATGGAGGAGAATTGCAGCATATGTATGACGGACAGTGAGCCGTGATTGCATGTATAGCACTTTGTTCACGAAGGAACACAAGGAGAAGAGAGAGAGGGAAACACAAGTGTTATCATCCACACTAAGCAAGGCATACCTGATTGAATACATGTACAGGGACTGTGCCCAAGTTTCTTCATTGTTTCCTTGTAAATTCCTTTGCCTTCCCACCCCAGAAAGAGATCAATGGGGAGGGATTAGATGGGGAAGGGTGAGGGGGTGTTGGTGGTACACAGGTGTGGTGGTGTTGTATTGTGTGGATAGATGAGAGTGAGGTTTGTGTGTTACAAGATACAACAGCCACCATGACCCACAAAGCTGCACCACCACCTCCACACTCCATTGTTCTGGCTGCCGTGTTATTGTAGCTGGCAGTACACTGCTGTACCAGTGTTGCGCTTTCCTCGCTCGCTCTCCTTCCCACAATGTCTCTGACACGTACCTTTATATAAGACCCCGTGCCACTTGGTCAGGAATACGTAAACATTAGCGTAATATATCGTGGATGAACGACCGTGGTGCCTCACCTCACTCTCTGATGTTCAGAGAATCCCACTTAAACCCGCCTTCTTCAGATTGTAGGAATGTCTTTATTTTTTTTCTTATTTACATGTTCAGTATTCGTCGGGCAGAAGCATGGAGGCTCAAGTGTGTGAGCTCACTTTACAGCCGTCACTTTTGCCGTCCATCTGGTTGACGGTGTCCTGGACGACCCCGTGACGGAGGGAGGACCATGACAGGTGACAGGACGCCGTCCATCTGGTTGACGACGTCCTGGACGACCCCGTGACGGAGGGAGGACCAGACAGGTGACGACGTCCTGGACGACCCCGTGACGGAGGGAGGACCATGACAGGTGACAGAACGCCGTCCATCTGGTTGACGACGTCCTGGACGACCCCGTGACGGAGGGAGGACCATGACAGGTGACAGAACGCCGTCCATCTGGTTGACGGCGTCCTGGACGACAGGTGACAGTACGTGGCCCCCGCTACCACTTGCTCTACCTGACCCGTTCACTACGGCCGTACACCACGACCACACGACACGTGAGCAAGACGACACCACCCATGCGTATGATGACCTGACCCTCACCCAGGGGTCAACACGGTGCGTATGATGACCTGAACCTCACCCAGGGGTCAACACGGTGCGTATGATGACCTGACCCTCACCCAGGGGTCAACACGGTGCGTATGATGACCTGACCCTTACCCCGGGGTCAACACGGTGCGTATGATGACCTGACCCTCACCCAGGGGTCAACACGGTGCGTATGATGACCTGACCCTTACCCAGGGGTCAACACGGTGCGTATGATGACCTGACCCTTACGCCCCTCCGAGCCATGCGTATGATGAGCCAGCCTTTACCCAGGAAGCCGTACCTCCGTGCTGAGAGGCTGAAGAGCCAGTGGAGTGGAGTGTGGTGTTGGCAGGTGTAAGAACCGACTAGTGATGATGAGACATGGCGTATGACGTGGGTTGCGTGGCTCACGGCGTATTATGTGGGGTGCGTTGCTCACGTGGCGTATGATTAGGGGTGCTTAGTTCACATGGTGTATTATGTGGGGTGCGTTGCTCACATGGCGTATGAAGTGGGCTGCGTGGCTCTCGGCGTATTATGTGGGGTGCGTTGCTCACGTGGCGTATGACGTGAGCTGCGTGGCTCACGGCGTATTATGTGGGGTGCGTTGCTCACGTGGCGTATGATTAGGGGTGCTTGGTTCACATGGTGTATTATGTGGGGTGCGTTGCTCACATGGCGTATGACGTGGGCTGCGTGGCTCTCGGCGTATTATGTGGGGTGTGTTGTTCACGTGGCGTATGACGTGGGTTGCGTGGCTCACGGCGTATTATGTGGGGTGCGTTGCTCACGTGGCGTATGATTTGGGGTGCTTGGTTCACATGGTGTATTATATGGGGTGCGTTGCTCACATGGCGTATGACGTGGGCTGCGTGGCTCACGGCGTATTATGTGGGGTGCGTTGCTCACGTGGCGTATGATTAGGGGTGCTTGGTTCACATGGTGTATTATGTGGGGTGCGTTGCTCACATGGCGTATGACGTGGGTTGCGTGGCTCACGGCGTATTATGTGGGGTGCGTTGCTCACGTGGCGTATGATTAGGGGTGCTTGGTTCACATGGTGTATTATGTGGGGTGCGTTGCTCACATGGCGTATGACGTGGGCTGCGTGGCTCACGGCGTATTATGTGGGGTGCGTTGTTCACGTGGCGTATGACGTGGGTTGCGTGGCTCACGGCGTATTATGTGGGGGGCGTTGCTCACGTGGCGTATGATTTGGGGTGCTTGGTTCACATGGTGTATTATATGGGGTGCGTTGCTCACATGGCGCATGACGTGGGCTGCGTGGCTCACGGCGTATTATGTGGGGTGCGTTGCTCACATGGTGTATGACGTGGGCTGCGTGGCTCACATGGCGTATGATGTGGGCTGTGTGGCTCACATGGCGTATGATGTGGGCTATGTGGCTCACATGGCGTATGATGTGGGCTGCGTGGCTCACATGGCGTATGATGTGGGCTGCGTGGCTCACATGGCGTATGATGTGGGCTGTGTGGCTCACATGGCGTATGATGTGGGCTGTGTACCTCACATGGCGTATGATGTGGGCTGTTTGGCTCACATGGCCTATGATGTGCGCTGTGTACCTCACATGGCGTATGACGCGAGCTGTGTACCACACATGGCATATGATGTGGGCTGTGTACCTCACATGGTGTATGATGTGGGCTGTGTGGTTCACATGGGGTATGATGTGGGTTGCGTGGCTCACATGGTGTATGATGTGAGCTGTATGGTTCACATGGGGTATGATGTGGGTTGCGTGGCTCACATGGTGTATGATGTGGGCTGTATGGTTCACATGGGGTATGATGTGGGCTGCGTGGCTCACATGGGGTATGAAGTGGGCTGCGTGGTTCACATGGTGTATGGTGTGGGCTGCGTGGCTCACATGGGGTATGATGTGGGCTGCGTGGTTCACATGGTGTATGGTGTGGGCTGCGTGGTTCACATGGGGTATGATGTGGGCTGCGTGGTTCACATGGGGTATGATGTGGGCTGCGTGGCTCACATGGCGTATGGTGTGGGCTGTGTGGCTCACATGGTGTATGATGTGGGCTGTGTGGTTCACATGGTGTATGGTGTGGGCTGCGTGGCTCACACAGAACACATCAAATGGACCACCCCGGGACTGAGTGACTGACTATAAAGGTGAGAATGGCCTGAGCCGTGGGAAACAGTGGCTGATAACATGATAACCCACGTAATGGTTGAAGGTAAACACCAAGATATGGTTGGGTATTGTTGAAGATACTTTCAACCACAACTAATGTTAAGGACCCAACAATAAAACGGTGAAGTTAAGTCGGTAAGAAGTTGGAGGTGGAACTGATTTATGACCCACAGTTCGGGTAGTAAGGGAAGAAAACGAGAAATGTGATTCCTGAAGACTGACAGAGAGAGAGGTGATCTGGAAGAACCCAAGCATCACCAAGAGTGAGTCACTTGTGTAACGCGAGATCAGAACCCACTCAACACCTTCAGGGAAATTTTAACTTTGTCTCTTTTTTCATTGGTAGACTACTGGGTCAGGCCGGCCCTCACGACGTGGCCATCCTCTCTAGTTTAGTTTTCATCTGAGTATCCCAGGAGGACCTATTACATTTGCTTTTTATTTTTTTGGCATCACAAAAACAGACCAAAAAATCCTTGCATCATTTGTGTGTGTGTGTGTGTGTGTGTGTGTGTGTGTGTGTGTGTGTGTGTCGGGATGGGGGGAAGGGATGGTTGTGGGGGGAGAGAGGAGGGGGGGTTGGGGAGGAGATTGCCTGCGACTGATTCATTTTCTTATTAAGTGTGAGCCTCTTGTGTTGCCTGACGTAACCCCCTGAGCAGGAGGGTTACGACCCTTGAGTAGGATGACCTGGACCTTAGTGATCAGGTCAGGTGGCAGGCCCTCGTGCTCACTACTGGAACGCTTGGTCTGGGTCCCACACCAGCCAGAGCCACCCCCCCACTCTCGTCCTGCACAACACTGTCGTATACAACAAACAAGTGAATGCCACCTTGATGAAGGAGATGGTTCACTCCGGGTATAGTGTTTTGGTCATAACTATAAGAGAGGCTATAATGGATCTGTGGCCTTCTCGTCAGTACCCTGGGTCTGGCTGGGTGTGGTATACGCATGACAGGGGCGCTGCAGGGTAGGCTGCTGGTACCTCAGGTTTAGCATGACAGGGGCACTGCAGGGTAGGCTGCTGGTACCTCAGGTTTAGCATGACACGGGCACTGCAGGGTAGGCTGCTGCTGCAACTACTTAGTATTAGATTACCTTTTCTGCCGCTATCATGAATTACCTTAAAATCGGCCGTTATTGTTAATTACCTCAAGTGTTGTCGTGCCTTCAATTGTCTTAATAATTCATATCTGCGTCAGGCAGTTCCTCTCCCATTATCTCTAACACCAGGTATTATCCTGATACTGATTCTCACTACCGTTCACCATTCCTTATCTGATGTATATTCCACATTTAATGTACTGTAACCACCCATTAATTCCTGTATTATATTTACTGTAGTTAATTACCTTTTCTGATCCGTTTCGTTTTCTCTTCTGCATCTGCAGTTTTCTTCTACCGTATTTTCTCCGTCCGTTTTCTTCCTCATGTACAATCCTCGGATCTTTCGTTATCTTCCTTCGCTCATTTTACGATCTCCGGGTTCCAGTTCTCTCGACACAGTGACTGTGACCCTGTTGAACTAGCGAGGCGGCCGTGTGTATGTCACCTCAGTAAATACTGTTCTCAGGTCTCATCGTAGACTTCTTGTTTTGGGTTGTATGGCCACGTTTTCTGTTTCATGCAAACAGCTGACTGGGGAATATCGAAGTCATGCGCGTGCGCGGAAATGCATAAACACAAGTTGAAAAAAAAAAATTACACATACACATGCTGATATCACATATGTACCATGAAGGATTTTTTTTCCTGGCGATTAATATGTCAGAACAAATTCTGGTGCCATTTTAACGCTCCAGTTGAGATGGATGATTGTGGGTGAAGATGGATGATGTGTTGATAACGTGGTGATGATGATAAGCCAGACGAGAGTCACGACCAGGAGGAGGGTGACGGTGCTGGTGTCATCTGTAGTGACGTGGTGCATCAGGATAAAACTACCATGGCATGATCAAGCTGGAGCAGCAGCAGCTTCATAATGAAGAGAGAGAGAGAGAGAGAGAGAGAGAGAGAGAGAGAGAGAGAGAGAGAGAGAGAGAGAGAGAGAGAGAGAGGAATAATGAATGGTACGTTGCATCTGAGAGAACCAGTTCACTCGGCTGTCCTGCTCAATTGATACTTTAAGAATGCTTTCTTCTGGTTACAACCAAGCTACCTTATAAATAGTTAACCTCATCCTTGGTACCGACACTATATATATATATATATATATATATATATATATATATATATATATATATATATATATTTTTTTTTTTTTTTTTTTTTTTTTTTTTTTTTTTTATACTTTGTCGCTGTCTCCCGCGTTTGCGAGGTAGCGCAAGGAAACAGACGAAAGAAATGGCCCAACCCCCCCCCCATACACATGTACATACACACGTCCACACACGCAAATATACATACCTACACAGCTTTCCATGGTTTACCCCAGACGCTTCACATGCCTTGATTCAATCCACTGACAGCACGTCAACCCCTGTATACCACATCGCTCCAATTCACTCTATTCCTTGCCCTCCTTTCACCCTCCTGCATGTTCAGGCCCCGATCACACAAAATCTTTTTCACTCCATCTTTCCACCTCCAATTTGGTCTCCCTCTTCTCCTCGTTCCCTCCATATATATATATATATATATATATATATATATATATATATATATATATATATATATATATATATATATATATATATAAATGTTTGGGCGGACATAGATAGATATGTACATAATACAGGTCAAAAGGTCTTCAGAGAGCAATTGTGTGTAGCAGCAGCACTCGTAGTGAATGTAAATTTATGTTTACATTGGTCGAAGTGTTGAGAGGAGCAGAGTAGGTTATGAGGCTTAGAAATATTAAAGAAAAAAAAAAAGAAAATAAAATATTGGTGTCTTTTTAGCGTGAGCAGCGTCAGGTAAAGAAATTGAGGTCCGTTTGTATGTGATTGCGCCAGTGTTGCCAAATATTTCATTCCAAAGTGCGCGGTTGCCGTGTAGGGGGTGAAACTTTCCCTGCCAGACAACTGCTCACTACAATATGTAACTGGCGCTGCATTTCTTTTTTCGAGTGTTGTATTTTTATCGTGATGTGTTATGTGGTAGTTAAGCCGTTATAGAGACGTTTATCATGGTGAATAAATACGTAACAAATGCATCATGTGGTCAATATCGCTTATCATATCTGCCAACTTTCACTTTTGTTCCGCCCACGTTCGCTCAGCTGCAACACCTATCGTTCACCAAGCCATTAACTGATAGTGAAGAGATATGTGGCAGTGTTGAACGAAACACTATGGCTCAGATGTTGCAGCACTGGGAAAGGCTAAGTAGGTCATCCCCAGTGCTCACGCGCCATTATTAGTAAGGGTTTGGTTTTGTGGGAGAAATCCTCATTAGCTGTGGGGAGATAGGCCATTATGTGCCGTAGATATCCCCGTCGCAAGGCTCATTTTACCGCGGCGGTATGGCGGTCAAATTGGCTCCTGTTGGTCTTTGAGGTGGTAGTGGTAATTGTTTCTTCCTACGCTCAGTAACGGCCCTGCAACGTGGCGGGTGACGCCGCTGGTCTGGCTGGGCTGCTCCAGCCACAGGAGCCTGGGCCACACACATCTGGCGGGCGGGGGCAGCAGCAGCCTGCATGCATGCATGCACCTACAACCCTATTGTTGTATATGTGCGACAGACGCGCCAGTAAACGCATCAGGGAAATATATCAGTGTAAGAATTGCTCTGGGAAATAGTTATAGACGTACCTCCACTTTCACACACACACACACACACACACACACACACACGTGAGTAACCCTGAACTTTTTCTTTTTTCTAAAAATATTCAATGCGTATCATTCTGATGAATTCTATTAACTGTGGAAATACTAGATGCCGTTATTCCGTCAGATGTGTGTGTGTGTGTGTGTGTGTGTGTGTGTGTGTGTGTGTGTGTTGCACCATAGTGTGCCATTGTTCTCATAAGACCCTGCCTCATGGAAACTCATAACTCATGTCAAATGGGTCAGGTCACTCATGGATTAGTCTCACCAGAAAATATTTTGTGTACGATGCTTCTCTCTGGCTGTTATCGCTAAGATCCAAAGAGAGTAGATAACTCAGGAGTCGATAGATAACTCAGGAGTCGATAGATTCTGTGAAACAATTTATCTGTCTTATGATATCAGGTCGTTACTTACGCTTTTATGACTGTCTAATGTCGTACATCGGAACTTATCATAGATATCATTGATATATTCATAAATCTAATTCTTGCTTTATATATATATATATATATATATATATATATATATATATATATATATATATATATATATATGGATGGGGAATAGAAAGGGTTCAAGAGGGTTGCAAGCGAGAGGCAAATTCATTCAGAAACATTCAGTCCTCAAGAGCTTGCTGCATCACCCTCAGGTACCCCCTCCCCACCTTCCCTCCCTAGTAAGTCAAGACCTCCCTCCCCCCGCCCCAGCTGGGAACAGTCTCCCCCTCCCTCCTCCTCCTCCTCCTCCTCCTCCTCCTCCTCCAGCCGACCGTCTCCACTTCCCCCAAGGCATGGTGAAGCAGGGTTACTAAATGCCCACCGCCCCTACATATCACCCTTGCCGGAGAAGCCACGACATTATGCAGTGAGCGATCCTCCCCACTTGCAGTACAGGGCTAAGATATTTCTGTAAATCAAACAGAGATTATCTTAGAAGTAACATACACCATCTACCTAGTATCTCTCCTAATATTATCTTAGAAGTAACATATACCATCTACCTAGTATCTCTCCTAATATTATCTTAGAAGTAACATACACCATCTACCTAGTATCTCTCCTAATATTATCTTAGAAGTAACATATACCATCTACCTAGTATCTCTCCTAATATTATCTTAGAAGTAACATATACCATCTACCTAGTATCTCTCCTAATATTATCTTAGAAGTAACATATACCATCTACCTAGTATCTCTCCTAATATTATCTTAGAAGTAACATACACCATCTACCTAGTATCTCTCCTAATATTATCTTAGAAGTAACATATACCATCTACCTAGTATCTCTCCTAATATTATCTTAGAAGTAACATATACCATCTACCTAGTATCTCTCCTAATATTATCTTAGAAGTAACATATACCATCTACCTAGTATCTCTCCTAATATTATCTTAGAAGTAACATACACCATCTACCTAGTATCTCTCCTAATATTATCTTAGAAGTAACATATACCATCTACCTAGTATCTCTCCTAATATTATCTTAGAAGTAACATATACCATCTACCTAGTATCTCTCCTAATATTATCTTAGAAGTAACATATACCATCTACCTAGTATCTCTCCTAATATTATCTTAGAAGTAACATACACCATCTACGTAGTATCTCTCCTAATATCATAACTTCTGTCAGACACAGTTGTGTAATGATGTTCACACTTACTCGTCCCCAGGTATAACCTCCACTCACGATTCCGGTTCAACGGTGGTGTTTGTGTTTATACCAACATCAACACACCTGTTGCACGTCTCGAGGACCTTGAGTCCCCCAAACTTTGATGTTATCTGACTCAAGGTCTGTTTCCCAACTACCACACTTTTCCTTTGTTTCGGCTACTGCTCTCCTAGTTCTATAAATTTTATATATCTTTTTGATTATCTAGACTCCTGCCATAAGGCCATGACATTATCGCACCCGCAAGCCAAGATCCTCTGCTAAGTGGGTTTCAACCTTCACCATAGGGAATGGATGAATTCCTCCCATACAGATTGTAGTGGGGGACTGACGCCCTCACGTTCTCCATTCTCAGTGGCCTAGAGCAAATTATCCACCTCCCAACCCAGTATTCCCGACAGCTGTGCCCACTCTCCTTAATATTCTGGATCTGTTTCTCATCTCTAATCCATCGCCTCCATTGGGTTTATGCGACTACACTCATTTATGTATCTATTCTAACGGCACTCTCCCCTCCACAAGCCTCTTCTGAACGTTAATATTGTCTTCTCAACAAAGCTGACTGGAACAATTTACAAAAATTCAATTCTGATTTTCCTTGTGTAAAATACTGTCTCTTATGTGGTGATGTTTCTGTTTCCGCCAAACGCATAGGAAAGGTTATTCTTGCGGGAGTGGAAACTTTTATACCTTCTTCCTCCAACACGACCTCTTCATCCAACCCGTTTTTCAACCGTTCTTGTTCTGAGGTCATTCAAGCAAGGGTCAGACATATCAGGCTTGGACAAACTCTCCTTCCTCTGACTTCCAGTAAGCACTTATTATTGCCCGTCACCATTGCAAGCACGTTATCCGTGAGGCAAAACCTTCCTTTATTCAAAGGTGGAGCGATAACCTCTCATCGTCATCCTCTGATATGACTTTCTTATCTTTAGCTAAAAGCATCATGTACAGCTTCTGTCCCTCTACCTTTCCTTCACTGTTCTAGTCTCACGGTGCTTATAACTGTCTCTCCCGTAGAGTGGAAAGCGATGGAGTTAGCAACTCTCCCAGACTTAACTTCAAAACTTGACCGACTTGCCCAACACCGCAGTTTTGGTTCAATTCTTGTGTTTCATAGGTGTTATTTTGGTTTTCCCGAGAGCTGGCTGCCTGTTTCCCCCCCACAGCTCACTAGACCAGACAGTGCTCGGCAAGCTGCGCGTCACGCGATTACTGTGTGGCCATCGGCTACTCAAGGGTGGGCCGTTTTGTTATCTGTTTCTTCCCAACGCCTCGAAGTTTTAGAACTCTACCTTCTCTTGTCTTTCCCAATAACTATGACCTGACACATTTTAAAAGACTTGTTTTTCACTCTTTT
>NC_092232.1:39793758-39818758 GCF_036320965.1 Panulirus ornatus
TGAGTCACATATATGGTTACAACACTGTAGGCATAGTGAGTCACGTATATGGTTACAACACTGCAGGCATAGTGAGTCACTTATATGGTTACAACACTGCTAGCATAGTGAGTCACATATATGGTTACAACACTGCAGGCATAGTGAGTCACATATATGGTTACAACACTGCTAGCATAGTGAGTCACATATATGGTTACAACACTGCAAGCATAGTGAGTCATATATGGTTACAAAACTGCAGGCATAGTGAGTCACATATATGGTTACAACACTGCAGGCATAGTGAGTCATATATATGGTTACAACACTGCTAGCATAGTGAGTCACATATATGGTTACAACACTGCAGGCATAGTGAGTCACATATATGGTTACAACACTGCTAGCATAGTGAGTCACATATATGGTTACAACACTGCAGGCATAGTGAGTCACATATATGGTTACAACACTGCAGGCATAGTGAGTCACATATATGGTTATAACACTGCAGGCATAGTGAGTCACATATATGGTTACAACGCTGCTAGCATAGTGAGTCACATATATTGTTACAACACTGCTAGCATAGTGAGTCACATATATGGTTACAACACTGCTAGCATAGTGAGTCACATATATGGTTACAACACTGCAGGCATAGTGAGTCACATATATGGTTACAGCACTGCAGATATAGTGAGTCACATATATGGTTACAACACTGCAGGCATAGTGAGTCACATATATGGTTACAACACTGCTAGCATAGTGAGTCACATATATGGTCACAACACTGCAGGCTTAGTGAGTCACATATATGGTTACAACACTGCAGGCATAGTGAGTCACATATATGGTTAAAAAACTGCAGGTATAGTGAGACACATATATCGTTACAACACTGTAACATAGCGAGTCACAACACATGAGTATAGGTGTTATTACGTGAATGAAAACATGATGGTTTTCCATCGTATCAACACACAATCCTGCCAGTAATACAAGCTAGGCAAATCATACGAGAAAAAATAGTTATAGGAAGAAAAAAATAATTATAGGATAGAGACTTATGATTAATGCATGCCAAGCAAGTGGGTTAATCCCTCTAGGTGGGAATAATTCAGGCCACTGATGCAGGTTACTGATGTGGTCCTACCACTCGATAACACCTCACGCTACACTCATTACTACCACACATCATCATCATCATGATATAATACTTGATAACTCTTCATAGTAAGGTCATTACTACCACACATCATCATCATGATATAATACTTGATAACTCTTCATAGTAAGGTCATTACTACCACACATCATCATCATCATGATATAATACTTGATAACTCTTCATAGTAAGGTCGTTACTACCACACATCATCATCATGATATAATACTTGATAACTCTTCATAGTAAGGTCATTATTACCACACATCATCATCATCATGATATAATACTTCATAACTCTTCATAGTAAGGTCATTACTACCACACATCATCATCATCATGATATAATTCTTGATAACTTCATAGTAAGGTAATTACTACCACACATCATCATCATCATGATATAATACTTGATAACTCTTCATAGTAAGGTCATTACTACCACACATCATCATCATCATGATATAATACTTGATAACTCTTCATAGTAAGGTCATTACTACCACACATCATCATCTCATGATATAATACTTGATAACTCTTCATAGTAAGGTCATTACTACCACACATCATCATCATGATATAATACTTGATAACTTCATAGTAAGGTCATTACTACCACACATCATCATCATGATATAATACTTGATAACTCTTCATAGTAAGGTCATTACTACCACACATCATCATCATGATATAATACTTGATAACTCTTCATAGTAAGGTCATTACTACCACACATCATCATCATGATATAATACTTGATAACTCTTCATAGTAAGGTCATTACTACCACACATCATCATCATCATGATATAATACTTGATAACTCTTCATAGTAAGGTCATTACTACCACACATCATCATCATGATATAATACTTGATAACTCTTCATAGTAAGGTCATTACTACCACACATCATCATCATCATGATATAATACTTGATAACTCTTCATAGTAAGGTCATTACTACCACACATCATCATGATGATATAATACTTGATAACTTCATAGTAAGGTCATTACTACCACACATCATCATCATGATATAATACTTGATAACTCTTCATAGTAAGGTCTTCACTACCACACATCATCATCATGATATAATACTTGATAACTCTTCATAGTAAGGTCATTACTACCACACATCATCATCATCATGATATAATACTTGATAACTCTTCATAGTAAGGTCATTACTACCACACATCATGGTGATATAATACTTGATAACTCTTCATAGTAAGGTCATTACTACCACACATCATCATCATCATGATATAATACTTGATAACTCTTCATAGTAAGGTCATTACTACCACACATCATCATCATGCAAGATTAATACTTGATTACTTTCATAGTAAGGTCATTAACTATCCACACATCATCGTGATATAATACTTGATAACTCTTCATAGTAAGGTCATTACTACCACACATCACCATCATCATGAATAAATACTTTGAAAACTCTTCTTAGTAAGGTCATTACTACCTACAACATCATCCTCATCATGATAAATACTTGATAACTTCAACGTAAAGATCATTACTACCGACACATCATCATCATCATGATATAAATACTTGATAACTCTTCATAGTACGGTCAATACTACTCACACATCATGGTGGATATAAAAGTTGATAACTCTCATAGGAAGGTCATTACTACCACACATAATCATCACAGATAAATACTTGATAACTCTTCATAGTCAGGTCATTACGAACCACACATACCAACATCATCATCATCATGATATAATACTTGATAACTTCATAGTAAGGTCATTACTACCACACATCATCATCATCATGATATAATACTTGATAACTCTTCATAGTAAGGTCATTACTACCACACGTCATCATCATGTGATATAATACTTGATAACTTCATAGTAAGGTCATTACTACCACACGTCATCATCATGATGATATAATACTTGATAACTCTTCATAGTAAGGTCATTACTACCACACTTCATCATCATGATATAATACTTGATAACTCTTCATAGTAAGGTCATTACTACCACACGATCATCATCATGATATAATACTTGATAACTTCATAGTAAGGTCATTACTACCACACTCATCATCATGATGATATAATACTTGATAACTTCATAGTAAGGTCATTACTACCACACGTCATGATATAATACTTGATAACTCTTCATAGTAAGGTCATTACTACCACATCATCATTATCATGATATAATACTTGATAACTCCTCATAGTAAGGTCATTACTACCACACATAATCATCATATAATACTTGATAACTCTTCATAGTAAGTTCCTACTACCAGTAGGGCACTTCATCAACATCATGGATATAATACTGGATAAACTCTTCATAGTAAGGGTCATACTACACACATCATCATCATCATGATATATACTTGATAACTTCTTATGTAAGGTCATTACAGACCTACACATCATCCATTGATATAATACTATGATAACTTTATAGTAAGGTCCATTACTACCACACGTCATCATCGATGATATATACTTGATAACTCCTTCATAGTAAGGTCATTACTACCACACATCATCATCATCATGATGATATGATACTTGATACTCTTCATAGTAAGGTCCATTTACTACCACACATCATCATCATCATGATATAATACTTGATAACTCTTCATAGTATGGTCATTACTACCACACATCATCATCATGATATAATACTTGATAACTTTCATAGTATGGTCATTACTACCACAATCATCATCATATGAAGTACTTGATAACTCTTCATAGTAGGTCATTACTACCACATCATCATCATCATGATATATACTTGATATCTCTTCATAAGTAAGTCATTACTCCACACATCATCATCTCATGATATAATATTGATAACTTCGTAGTAGGTCATTACTACCACACGTCATCATCCATGATCGATATAATACTTGATAACTCTTCATAGTAAGGTCATTACTACCACACAGCATCACATCATCATGATATAATACTTGATAACTCTCATAGTAAGGTCATTACTACCACACATCATCATCATGATATAATACTTGATAACTCTCATAGTAAGGTCATTACTACCACACATCATCATCATGATATAATACTTGATAACTCTTCATAGTAAGGTCATTACTACCACATCATCATCATATGATATAATACTTGATAACTCTTCATAGTAAGGTCATTACTACCAACACATCATCTCATCATGATATAATACTTGATAACTCTTCATAGTAAGGTCATTACTACCACCACTCATCATCATCATGATATATACTTGATAACTCTTAATAGTAAAGTCATTACTACCTCACATCATCATCATCATGATATAATACTTGATAACTTCGTAGTAAGGTCATTACTACCACACATCATCATCATCATGATATAATACTTGATAACTCTTCATAGTAAGGTCATTACTACCACACTTCATCATCATGATATAATACTTGATAACTCTTCATAGTAAGGTCATTACTACCACACATCATCATCATGATATAATACTTGATAACTCTTCATAGTAAGGTCATTACTACCACACATCATCATCATGATATAATACTTGATAACTCTTCATGTAAGGTCATTACTACCACACATCATCATCATCATGATATAATACTTGATAACTCTTCATAGCTAGGTCATTACTACCACACATCATCATCATGATGATATAATACTTGATAACTCTTCATAGTAAGGTCATTACTACCACACATCATCATCATCATGATATAATACTTGATAACTCTTCATAGTAAGGTCATTACTACCACACATCATCATCATGATATAATACTTGATAACTCTTCATAGTAAGGTCATTACTACCACACATCATCATCATCATGATATAATACTTGATAACTCTTCATAGTAAGGTCATTACTACCACACATCATCATCATCATGATATAATACTTGATAACTCTTCATAGTAAGGTCATTACTACCACACATCATCATCATCATGATATAATACTTGATAACTCTTCATAGTAAGGTCATTACTACCACACATCATCATCATGAGGATATAATACTTGATAACTCTTCATAGTAAGGTCATTACTCCCACACGGTCATCATGATAATATAACACAGTAAGACTTCAAGCAACAGTAATACCTGCCACCACCAAGTATGATATGCCACTGGGCCATAGACCTGTGGTGTTAAAGGTCACCTCATGACGTGTCAGGTCGTTCCAGTAGTCATCATATTTGTGAGGGTACCTTGCTGTGTCGCGAGTGTAGAGGGGCCGCGTGTGCCAGCGTACGCACGTACGTACGTACGGTCCGTGCGTCCATGATCCTCCAGCCACGGACTACGCTCTCCCTGTCAGGCGGTTGGCTGTTCAGGGCGGCCTACCACGCCCGCCCGTCAGGTGTAGCACGCCCTAAGTACGTCGTCGGTACATCGCTCCTCCTGCGTGTGGAGGCAGCTGAGACTCCCCCCACCATCAGCCGTGCCGTCTGTGCTTTACCGCCGCTTTCCCCGTACAAGGAAGGGGTCGCACTTCACCGAGCACGTCCCCCCCCCACTTGAGAGCACAGTGTGGCGGTACTCGCCAGGGTTATTATGAACGTGGGTTTCCGCCCTCAAGCCAGGCGAATCTCCGTGCCATATAACCGACACGCTGCCGCTGGTCGAGGACTGGCTGAGCCACCACTGCTCCCGTGTGTGTCTCACTCATACAGGTTGTCGAGGACTGTCTGAGCCACCACTGCTCCCGTGTGTGTCTCACTCATACAGGTTGTCCAGGACTGGCTGAGCCACCACTGCTTCCGTGTGTGTCTCACTCATACAGGTTGTCGAGGACTGGCTGAGCCACCACTGCTCCCGTGTGTGTCTCACTCATACAGGTTGTCCAGGACTGGCTGAGCCACCACTGCTTCCGTGTGTGTCTCACTCATACAGGTTGTCGAGGACTGGCTGAGCCACCACTGCTCCCGTGTGTGTCTCATTCATACAGGTTGTCCAGGACTGGCTGAGCCACCACTGCTCCCGTGTGTGTCTCACTCATACAGGTTGTCCAGGACTGGCTGAGCCACCACTGCTCCCGTGTGTGTCTCACTCATACAGGTTGTCCAGGACTGGCTGAGCCACCACTGCTCCCGTGTGTGTCTCACTCATACAGGTTGTCGAGGACTGGCTGAGCCACCACTGCTCCCGTGTGTGTCTCACTCATACAGGTTGCCGAGGACTGGCTGAGCCACCACTGCTCCCGTGTGTGTCTCACTCATACAGGTTGTCCAGGACTGGCTGAGCCACCACTGCTCCCGTGTGTGTCTCACTCATACAGGTTGTCGAGGACTGGCTGAGCCACCACTGCTCCCGTGTGTGTCTCACTCATACAGGTTGTCGAGGACTGGCTGAGCCACCACTGCTCCCGTGTGTGTCTCACTCATACAGGTTGTCGAGGACTGGCTGAGCCACCACTGCTCCCGTGTGTGTCTCACTCATACAGGTTGTCGAGGACTGGCTGAGCCACCACTGCTCCCGTGTGTGTCTCATTCATACAGGTTGTCGAGGACTGGCTGAGCCACCACTGCTCCCGTGTGTGTCTCACTCATACAGGTTGTCGAGGACTGGCTGAGCCACCACTGCTCCCGTGTGTGTCTCACTCATACAGGTTGTCCAGGACTGGCTGAGCCACCACTGCTCCCGTGTGTGTCTCACTCATACAGGTTGTCGAGGACTGGCTGAGCCACCACTGCTCCCGTGTGTGTCTCACTCATACAGGTTGTCCAGGACTGGCCGAGCCACCACTGCTCCCGTGTGTGTCTCACTCATACAGAGGAAGGTCTGAGGCGCACTGAGCTTCCTTGATGAATGACTTTTGATCATTCATATCTTCCATGTTCGCCTCATTCTCTGTGTGTCATTAATGGTCACCTTCTCACATACCTGACGACTAAAGTGATGCTTCCACACCTACCTGACGACTATAGTCATGCATCCACACGTACCTGACGACTATAGTGATGCTCCCACCCTGACGACTATAGTCATGCTTCCACACATACCTGACGACTATAGCGATGCTGCCACACGTACCTGATGACTATAGTGATGCTTCCACACATGCCTGACGACTATAGTGATGCTTCCACGCGTACCTGACGACTATTGAGATGCTTCCACACATACCTGACGACTATAGCCATGCTTCCACACGTACCTGACGACTCTAGTGATGCTTCCACACCTACCTGACTACTCTAGTCATGCTTCCACACCTACCTGACGACTATAGTGATGCTTCCACACCTACGTGACGACTATAGTGATGCTTCCACACCTACGTGACGACTATAGTGATGCTTCCACACATACCTGACGACTCTAGTCATGCTTCCACACATACCTGACGACTATAGTGATGCTTCCACACCTACGTGACGACTATTGAGATGCTTCCACACGTACCTGACGACTATAGTGATGCTTCCACACATACGTGACGACTATAGTGATGCCTCCACACCTACGTGACGACTATAGTCATGCTTCCACACGTACCTGACGACTATAGCCATGCTTCCACACCTACCTGACGACTCTAGTCATGCTTCCACACCTACCTGACGACTATAGCCATGCTTCCACACCTACCTGACGACTATAGTGATGCTTCCACACCTACCTGACGACTATAGTCATGCTTCCACACGTCCCTGACGACTATAGTGATGCTTCCACACGTACCTGACGACTCTAGTGATGCTTCCACACCGACCTGACGACTATAGTCATGCTTCCACACCTACCTGACGACTATAGTCATGCTTCCACACCTACCTGACGACTATAGTGATTCTTCCACACGTACCTGACGACTATAGTGATGCTGCCACACATACCTCATGACTATAGTCATGCTTCCACACGTCCCTGACGACTACAGTGATGCTTCCACACCTACCTGACGACTATAGCCATGCTTTCACACATACCTGACGACTCTAGTGATGCTTCCACACCTACCTGACGACCATAGTGATGCTTCCACACCTACCTGACGACTATAGTGATGCTTCCACACCTACCTGACGACTATAGCCATGCTTCCACACATACCTGACGACTCTAGTGATGCTTCCACACCGACCTGACGACTATAGTCATGCTTCCACACCTACCTGACGACTATAGTCATGCTTCCACACCTACCTGACGACTATAGTGATGCTTCCACACCTACCTGACAACTATAGTGATGCTGCCACACATACTTGACGACTATAGTCATGCTTCCACACCTACCTGACGACTATAGTGATGCTTCCACACCTACCTGACGACTATAGTGATGCTCCCACACATACTTGACGACTATAGTGATGCTTCCACACCTACCTGACGATTATCGTGATTCTTCCACACATACCTGACGACTATAGTGATGCTTCCACACCTACGTGACGACTATAGTGATGCTTCCACACCTACCTGACGACTATAGTGATGCTCCCACACATACTTGACGACTATAGTGATGCCTCCACACCTACCTGACGACTATAGTGATGCTCCCACACATACTTGACGACTATAGTGATGCTGCCACACATACTTGACGACTATAGTCATGCTTCCACACCTACCTGACGACTATAGTGATGCTTCCACACGTACCTGACGACTCTAGTGATGCTTCCACACATACCTGACGACTATAGTCATGCTTCCACACGTACCTGACGATTATAGTGATGCTTCCACACATACCTGACGACTATAGTCATGCTTCCACACGTACTTGACGACTATAGTCATGCTTCCACACCTACCTGACGACTATAGTCATGCTTCCACACATACCTGACGACTATATTGATGCTTCCACACACCTGACGACTATAGTGATGCTACCACACCTACGTGACGACTCTAGTGATGCTTCCACACATACCTGACGACTATAGTCATGCTTCCACACGTACCTGACGACTATAGTGATGCTTCCACACGTACCTGACGATTATAGTGATGCTTCCACACATACCTGACGACTATAGTCATGCTTCCACACGTACTTGACGACTATAGTCATGCTTCCACACCTACCTGACGACTATAGTCATGCTATGACTTGTGTGAGAGCTGACACATTAGTGTCCTTAATATTTTGATCATGAACACGCTGTATAATCCGGGAGGCTGTCAGTCATGTGTATAGCTTCCCGAGGGGCACCCCCCCCCCCACCCCCCTTCGCCTGGCCCCCCCTGAACCTGGTGTCGCTCTGTTGCCAACGGCTCTGTTTAACCCTTCAGCACACTCTCCCGTCCGAGTGCTCTGCTCTGTTAATGATCTTACCCCGTAATACGTTTTTATTAACCTCGTGAGGCAACACTAACTCCTACACCTGGGAACTGATACACAGGTGTATAGGGCCGGACCGACGTGACAACACTGGGTATTCCCTCTTGTTCACATTCCTGGTTAGTTATTACTGGCTCTCCATGTGTATTCCTAAGCTGGATATATATATATATATATATATATATATATATATATATATATATATATATATACACACACACACACACACACGAAGTAAGCGCCTATGAACGCGCACTTTCATAGAACATACAAACCTCCAACAGCCAGGATCGAACCCTGGACCCCTGTGCAACAGGCGGGAGCGCCATCTCTAGGCTATGATCGCCCCTAATAGGGAAATGACTATTCGAATACTATGTACTCGATCATAGCCTAGCGGTAGCGCTCCCGCTTGTTGCACAGAGGTCCCGGGTTCGATCCTGGCTGTTGGAGGTTTGTATATGTAACTATATATATATATATATATATATATATATATATATATATAATTATCCCTGGGGATAGGGGAGAAAGAATACTTCCCACGTATTCCCTGCGTATCGTAGGACAATAAAAGGGGAGGGATCGGGGGGCTGGAAATCCTCCCCTTCAAGTTTTACTTTTCCAAAAGAAGGAACAGAGAAGGAGGCCAAGTGAGGATTTTCCACTCTGAGGCTCAGTCCTCTGTTCTTGAGGCTAACGCGGGAAATGGCGAATAGTTGCAATAACTTGCGTGATGGGATTCAGTTCACCTTCAGATTGTAGTCTTCTGGTGTGGTGGAGGTCTGGGAGGACGTCATGAGGGATTGGTGAAGTCTCTGGCAACTGTAATGATTACCTCAAGAGTGCCTGGTTGTTTGGTAGTGTATGGAGGTGTGCTTTATATAGCGGCCGACACGACACGGGCAGAACGCTCCAGGCCAGGGCATCTTGGGTGAAGGAAGAACGTGAAAGTGATCATTGAATCAGGGCTCCGCAGGTGTTTGTTAGACCTGGCTTGTAGGAAGAAAGGCGATATGGAGAGGGAAAGACAGAAGGGAAAGTGAATGCCACTGCTTAGCTGTTCGAGGGGGAGACGGAGGAGTCATAACGGCCAATCCTCGAGTGCCCGATCTCCACACACACACAGTATGGAAGCAGCAGCCATACGTGTTCAGCGGGTCGAAACCTCAGGGGTGGGGGGACATATACAGACAGCTCAGGAGATAGGCATCAGAGCAGAAGCGATCAAACCATGGTTGAGGAGGGAGAGATTTGCTGCTATGTGTTCAGCACAGCACGAAGCCAGTCAGGAATCTTAGCTCTCTCATAGTGCCAAAGCTGGTGTTATTAGTGGGAGGGGGATAGAGGGTAGGCGTGCCCAAGTACAATGAAGAGAAATAAGATTGTGGTCAGAAGACCTTGATTAAGCGGTCAGAAATGGTGTATGAATTGTGAGAAGGTCAAGTGGGTTAGAAGAATGGGTCGTGAGGGTCAGACACTCAGGTAGGGTGTTTGATTAATCGTTCCAGATGGTGTCGAACTGTAGCTAAGGAACTAGGGATCTCACGTGACAGGAGGCGACAGTGGCGGGGATAGTGTTGTAACTGTATGCCGTATTGTCGTCTTCGGTGTAGGTGTTGGCTGGGGAGAGTTTGTTAGGCCACAGTGTTTACATCTTCATGATAGATGGTGTACACAAGGGAGACCAAGTGTGATCATGGATGTCAACTGTAAGTTTTCTTGTTGTCTCCTTGTGATTATTACTATGTGAACGTCACGAGGGAGAGTTTTACTCTCGTGTTGGCCCGTCTCAGCCTGGTATACATGTACCATGTCTTTATACTTCTTTGTACACACACACACACACACACACACACATCTCAGCCAAAGGCAGGTACCCATTTATCGACCAGCCCCGAGTGGAGGATGAATCCCTGGGTTGGGTGTGGGCCGACTGCTGCCCCCAGGATTCGAGCTTCCCGTTCTGACTCATGTTTAGGAACGCTAGCCAGGGTGTGTGTGTGTGTGTGTGTGTTGAGGGGGGAGGGGTTGACACAGTTTCAACATAGTGGATCAGACACATTTATATGTAGATCACACTTTTATGCTGTGCCACCAGCTGTCTCCTGACTTTCCTCAGAACACGTAATGTTCACAGGTAAATCAGTTTAAGTAGATTGTACCTGTTGTGCGCACACCCGAGAGTCGAACCCAGGCTACCGAAGGCAGCAAGGCGGTCAGCTTACCGCTTGACCACCTATACTTCGTTCCATTCATGTTCCAGTTGTACGCTAACCATAACCGTCTGATGTTTTCGGTAGCCAGGGTTCGACTTGCGGGCGCGCACTGGTAATATTGTTTATATATATATATATATATATATATATATATATATATATATATATATTGTATGGTTGCGAGGCGTGGGCTATGGATAGAGTTGTGCGCAGGAGGGTGGATGTGCTGGAAATGAGATGTTTGAGGACAATGTGTGGTGTGAGGTGGTTTGATCGAGTAAGTAACGTAAGGGTAAGAGAGATTTGTGGAAATAAAAAGAGCGTGGTTGAGAGAGCAGAAGAGGGTGTTTTGAAATGGTTTGGGCACATGGAGAGAATGAGTGAGGAAAGATTGACCAAGAGGATATATATGTTAGAGGTGGAGGGAACGAGGAGAAGTGGGAGACCAAATTGGAGGTGGAAAGATGGAGTGAAAAAGATTTTGAGTGATCGGGGCCTGAACATGCAGGAGGGTGAAAGGCGGGCAAGGAATAGCGTGAATTGGATCGATGTGGTATACCGGGGTCGACGTGTTGTCAATGGATTGAAGTAGGGCATGTGAAGCGTCTGGGGTAAATCATGGAAAGTTCTGTGGGGCGTGGATGTGGAAAGGGAGCTGTGGTTTCGGGCATTATTGCATGACAGGTAGAGACTCAGTGTGAACGAATGGGGCCTTTGTTGTCTTTTCCTAGCGCTACCTCGCACACATGAGGGGGGAGGGGGATGTTATTCCATGTGTGGCGGGGTGGCGATGGGAGTGAATAAAGGCAGTGTAAATTGTGTGCATGTGTATATATGTATGTGTCTGTGTGTGTATATATATGTGTACGTTGAGATGTATGGGTATGTATATTTGCGTGTGTGGACGTGTATGTATATACATGTGTATGGGGGTGGGTTGGGCCATTTCTTTCGTCTGTTTCCTTGCGCTACCTCGCAAACACGGGAGACAGCGACAAAGCAAATATAATATATATATATATATATATATATATATATATATATATATTATTTATTTTTTGTTTATTATACTTTGTCGCTGTCTCCCGCGTTAGAGAGGTAGCGCAAGGAAATAGGCGAAAGAATGGCCCAACCCACCCGCATACACATGTATATACATACACGTCCACACACGCACATATACATTTCTACGTATACATACATATACATACGCAGACATATACACATATACGAAAGCACACCGTCACACATGAAATGGCACCCCCTCCCCCCGCGTGCGCGCGAGGTAGCGCTAGGAAAAGACAACAAAGGCCACATTCACCACTGGAAAGAGAAAATAAAAATGGTGATTGTTGCATATATCTCTTCACGGTGAAGTGAAGGTTCTCCATATATATATATATATATATATATATATATATATATATATATATATATATATATATATATGTGTGTGTGTGTGTGTGTGTAACATAAAAATGAAGCTCAGGTATAAGGTGTCTGACGATGTGTTACATAAGTAAATACAGTAAAATCCTTCAAGGTTATAGGTTGATGTGTGGCGTTCCTGTGGTAACTGAGAGCACGACCCTCGTGTGGCGGTACGACCCTTGAGCACGACGCTACCAGCCATGTGTGGGCATGGTGGCCTGGCCTCTGACCTGAGCCTGAGGGCATGACAGTTAAGGGTCGTAGCCGGGCGGTCGAGGTTAACCATCCGTTACAGTACAGTGAATATGTGGCATGATCTGGTGATAGGAGCCAACCTCACCACCACAGTTGTGTGGAGGTGGTGACTGGAGGCATGTACTGTCATCAAGATATGATGATGTCCCAGGGTGAAGTGTGTGACACACTAGCATGTACTGTCATCAAGATATGATGATGTCCCAGGGTGAAGTGTGTGACACACTAGCATGTACTGTCATCAAGATATGATGATGTCCCAGGGTGAAGTGTGTGACACACTAGCATGTACTGTCATCAAGATATGATGATGTCCCAGGGTGAAGTGTCTGACACACTAGCATGTACTGTCATCAAGATATGATGATGTCCCAGGGTGAAGTGTCTGACACACTAGCACAGGAGAGGAGGAAGACACGAGGAACGTGCACCTTCTACACCCAGGATGGAGGTGTTGTCTTCTCGAGCATAAACTTATGATTATTGTGTTGGTGCCACCCGATGCGTCATGCTACGTGGCAGTAGAGGGACTCATTCCTGCCGTGTTAAGACGGAGTCTCACGTGAGAGAGAAGGATGCCACGTGTTGTAACACTTGTACATTGTACACATGCACGTGCAGGCAGACGGACGTGCAGGCAGACGGACGTGCAGGCAGACGATCGTGCAGGCAGATGGACGTGCAGGCAGACGGACGTGCAGGCAGACGGATGTGCAGGCAGACGATCGTGCAGGCAGACGATCGTGCAGGCAGACGGACGTGCAGGCAGACGATCGTGCAGGCAGATGGACGTGCAGGCAGACGGACGTGCAGGCAGACGATCGTGCAGGCAGACGGATGTGCAGGCAGACGATCGTGCAGGCAGACGATCGTGCAGGCAGACGGACGTGCAGGCAGACGGACGTGCAGGCAGACGATCGTGCAGGCAGACGGACGTGCAGGCAGACGGACGTGCAGGCAGACGATCGTGCAGGCAGATGGACGTGCAGGCAGACGATCGTGCAGGCAGACGGATGTGCAGGCAGACGATCGTGCAGGCAGACGATCGTGCAGGCAGACGGACGTGCAGGCAGACGATCGTGCAGGCAGACGATCGTGCAGGCAGATGGACGTGCAGGCAGACGGACGTGCAGGCAGACGATCGTGCAGGCAGATGGACGTGCAGGCAGACGGACGTGCAGGCAGACGGATGTGCAGGCAGACGATCGTGCAGGCAGACGATCGTGCAGGCAGACGATCGTGCAGGCAGACGGACGTGCAGGCAGACGATCGTGCAGGCAGATGGACGTGCAGGCAGACGGACGTGCAGGCAGACGATCGTGCAGGCAGACGATCGTGCAGGCAGACGGACGTGCAGGCAGACGATCGTGCAGGCAGACGGACGTGCAGGCAGACGATCGTGCAGGCAGACGGACGTGCAGGCAGACGGGCGTGCAGGCAGACGGGAGAGAGGCCTAGCTTCACGTGGCACAAGATACGCAACCTTGAAATGAAAGCGAAATCCAGAGACAGATGGAGAAAGTTGTACGTACCTCCGGTGTGAGGGTCCACACACACACACACACACACACACACACACACACACACACACACACAGCCCTACGTAAACTACTGTAAGTCACATGAAGCCAGTGGCAGACCGCGAGACTGCAGATAAACAAGGAACGAAGCAAACACCAGCCTCCTGCCGCTGGTGGTGGTGAGGTGAGGTGGGATGTTGCGTTAAAAAGTGAAACTTGCTTCTCTCTCTCTCTCTCTCTCTCTCTCTCTCTCTCTCTCTCTCTCTCTCTCTCTCTCTCTCTCTCTCTCTCTCTCTCGGTGGTGGTGGTGGTGGAAAAGTGGTGCCAAGATCACTGGGTTACCTACAGCCTCGGGCTAGAGCGGCGGCTGGTATGCTGGTGTTTGCACTGTCACTCTAATAGTGAGGTGTGTGTGGGGTTATTGGTGGCCTCAGCCTCAGGTGCACCACGTCCTCTGCCTCCCCTCCACACCACACCCAGGATAACCACATCACTCCCTCACATTACCAACATTTTCCTGTACTCACAGCTGCTCTCCACTTCGCTGTCTTCGTAGTAGTATATCCTGATATGTATATTGCATTACCTCGACCTTTATTACGTATTATTATACCTTCCTCTCCTTCAATATTATCAATATTATTATTATTATTATTATTATTATTATCATTATTATTATTATTATTATTAATTATCAGTTGATCATCTCCTTTATATGAGGCTCCAGAACGCTATAAATGCACTATGTGTTTATCTTTTTTTCCCCCCGCGTACAAATATGCCTTGTATACATGCTGGTGTACCCTTGTGTGGCCAGTGTGGCTGGCTGGGCGGTGAGTGACGTGCTCGAGACGAGGACGGGGCAAGGAAGGGTACAGCTGTGGGCCGCCCTTTGATCACACCCTTAGCTTTACCGGACCCTTACTGCTTGTGCTTGTGAGTGGGGGAGGGAGGGGTCATATATATACAGTGAGGCATCAGGACAGTACCGGTGGCTGTGAGGCATCAGTCATGCTGCAGGTGGAGGATAACTGTCCTACGTTAGGTTAGGTTAGGTTAGGTTAGGTTAAGTTAGTTTAGGTTAGGTAGGTTAGGTTAGGTTAGGTTAGGTTAGGTTAGGTTGGTAGGTTAGGTTAGGTTAAGTTAGTTTAGGTTAGGTAGGTTAGGTTAGGTTAGGTTAGGTTGGTAGGTTAGGTTAGGTTAAGTTAGTTTAGGTTAGGTAGGTTAGGTTAGGTTAGGTTAGGTTAGTTTAGGTTAGGTAGGTTAGGTTAGTTTAGGTTAGTTTAGGTTAGGTAGGTTAGGTTAGGTTAGTTTAGGTTGGTAGGTTAGGTTAGATTAGGTTGGTAGGTTAGGTTAGTTAAGGTACCAGTTGGTGGTTAGGTTAGGTTAGGTTAGGTTAGGTAAGGTACCAGTTGGTGGTTAGGCTAGGTTAGGTTAGGTAAGGTACCAGTTGGTGGTTAGGTTAGGTTAGTTTAGGTAAGTTACCAGTTGGTGGTTATAATTAGGGGTCGATATGCCTGACAGGTTGTAAGGCCTGGGAGTCAGGTGATCATCTGTGTGACATCTTACTATGTTTACTAAATGGTTGAGTCGCGGGTGTTTGGGGGGGGGGGGGGGTGTCGTCCGTCAGGCTGGTCCTGACCCAGTGGGTGAGTGTGGTCAGCCAGCTCACCATGAGAAGGTCATCCGCTATGCTTGATGCTGCCTTCTTACCTGGTCATCCGTCCCATAACTCAAGGGTTGTGAGTGATCTTCATGTGGATGTCATCCGGCCAGTGGATCACATGGCTCGTGTGGTCGTTCCTCATTTCGCTCTAGTGACCATCCCTCTCCTGGCCTCCATCACTTTACTTTTACCTTCAGTCACCTGTGACTGCCTCTACCCCATACAGTCACCTGTATGGGGTACTCCTAGCTCTACCCCATACAGTCACCTGTATGGGGCACTCCTAGCTCTGCCCCATACAGGTGACTGTATGGGGTACTCCTAGCTCTACCCCATACAGTCACTTGTATGGGGTACTCCTAGCTCTGCCCCATACAGTCACCTGTATTGGGCACTCCTAGCTCTGCTCCTTACAGTCACCTGTATGGGGCACTCCTAGCTCTACCCCATACAGTCACCTGTATGGGGCAGTCCTAGCTGTATCCCATACACCCCATGTGTACTGAGCTTGTTTAAATCACACATTCATACCAGGTAAACAGATTGTACCACTTCGACCCTGACCAGTTATCCCGTATAGCTCCCGTGTGCCGTATTAAAATGGTCTGACTCTTCGTCCTCATGATGTACTCTTGTCTTGAACTTAACCCTTAGAGCACGACAGTTCGACTCCAGGGTCGTTCCGTCGTGTTCAAGGTCGTTCCGTCATGCTCGTGAGTCGTCTCGTCATGCACAAGGCGTCACAATGTTATCTGATTATCTTACAAAACCACATAATGTGTAATGATGAATGCCACTTGGTGTTGGCATAATGCATTAGACGCCTGCCCTGTGTAACTACGTAGTCATAAGTACAGATGCACTTGTATTTCCTCTTTCCTGAACGTTACCTTAAGGAAACCCGTGTTACACTCTAACACACGGCTATCTTCCCTGTTTTGTCCGATGATCAGTGAAACTTATTGAAACATTTTGAGACGCAACGAGTAACAACATGTGGTTCGTATACCTGACCAGTTGGGAGTTTCAGGTCCCCATCCGGACGATGTAAGGTCTGTTCATAGACCTGGCTCAGTCCACACGTGTGTTGGTCATGTGAGAAGGACCGAAATGGGGGGCATAAGTAATCGTAGTAACTGAGCACCACCACGAACTGCTTGTTTTACGGGCACCAGCAGGCCTGCCACCTGTGTATGTGGAGTGTCACACACACACACACACACGTGTACACCGTCGACCTGTGTAGATGATGCCGACGAAGCTTTCTTACCTGAATGTCCTTCTACTGGTGGTGTAATAGACAGTCATCCATCAGTGGGTGCTAAGTGGCCATTCAAGTGGTTTACTGAGCTTGTCTTTGCAAGTGGTCACGGGGCTTAAATGGTTATCGGGCAAGTGGCTGACTGGATATATCATTGCAGGGCTCGTCCGTCGGGTGGGTAAGCCAGCCGTCTTTTTTAAAAAAAAAAAAAGAAAGAAATAAAAAAAGATATGAGTATAAAAAGCTGAGGTTTGGAGAGAGAGAGAGAGAGAGAGAGAGAGAGAGAGAGAGAGAGAGAGAGAGAGAGAGAGAGAGGACAACTAATTTAACCTGACATTTACTACATTTAGTTCCTTTATGTTTACGCAGAATTGGGGAAAAAGAAAAAGATTGACATTTTCAGTTTCTTTTGATAAGTCAATTACACTTGGATATTTTTTTTTTTTTTCCTCTACCCCGTGTGAGGGTAAGTGATATCAATATACATACACACGTACACACTGCCATGTGCGGGGAACTTGGTGTCTTGCTGTACAGGGTATGACCAAGTGCTTGCAAACACGGTCTCAAGAGCTTGTTGTTAGAAACAATATTATCTTAAAAGTTAGACGCGAAATTTACTCGGTGAATTTATGTATATAAATTTGTAGTGAGTATGTGACAGTGTGATGCAGTTGTCAAAACTTAACCTTATACACATCTCATACTATTACTGCAGTTAGCCCTTGTGCAGTACACTGCAGGGAAACACTTCACTGTTATCATATTCTTCATCAACACACACATGGCTAGTTAACCGCATATCTTGTATGGTCACAGATATTACAACCCCCAATACAGCAGAGGATACAGACATGTCGACGCACTATTCTAGAGGCTGTAGCGAGATGTATGGGAGAGATGTATGGGAGAGATGTATGGGGGAGATGTATGGGAGAGATGTATAGGGGAGATGTATGGGAGAGATGTATGGGGTACATTTGCTATGGAAGGACTTGTGACGCCACTTGCTATGTGGAGTGCCACAGGACGGTGTGAGCCACCACCGCTCCCTCGGCCACGGGAATGACGAGACCCACTCGTGCAGTATTTTGCTTTCAAACTGAGGCGAAATGTGTCGTTGATGGCCGTCTTCACACCGTACACACGAGAAAGCTCGCTGGAAACACCCGAAAGATGTCAAACTTGAAATCGTGTCCCTGATAGATGAAGGATGTATCTAGCCATGTTCTCATGGAGCTTGGAGGCAGCAAAGTTTACAACAGTAAAGTCTATATAAAGAGAGGCAGCCGTTACGTGTCTGCTGGTCATATTACAACAACGTAAAGCAACACCACTCGGGGTCTCCCGCCCCTCTCTCAAAGGCACTTCTCATCCTTCTTGAAATTCTTGAAGCTCGCAGCGTTGGCCAGACCCGGTACAGCTCGCTTCTCCAGTCTCATGGTTGTGTTTTTCCTTTTTTGTTTGAACTTGCCACTTGTTATATTATTAGGCAATACACTGTTAACGTCTTCTATCTCAGAAACAACAGGCACTAACAACACGTTTCACAGTTCACCACCATCCACAAGACCTTACCGTAACCCGCTGTGATGTTTACAGTTACCCTCCCAGTTGTACACAGCAAGACTCGAGCCAGTATCATAGTAGCAGTAATAGCCAACGTCTCTGAACGTTATCGTAACAAGCGTCCGACAATTACGACTGTTGTTAGGGCTTAATTTTCCACCTATCTGGTGTTTGGATTACTACCACCACGCCAGAGGAGGCCCCCAAGAACTCTTTCGTATCATTGATATGTTCTCAAACCTTCGTTATAAAGTGAACGTACGTCGAGAGCAGTGAGGTATAGGCAGACGTACAGGCCGGAGTGTTGACAGACACCTCAGGTCAGGCATAGCATGGTGCGCGTCTCACATGACACACTCACCTCCACCTGCATATTAAAACCATTCATTACACTGGCCATATAACTGTACCACTTAGTAACACTTGCTTCCAGCTTTTGACTCTACTGGACGTGCGCTAATGATTTATCATCCTGGGTTACAATATGTTACTGAGTAGTGCCAGGGAGCGCCGCGCCTACACCCCCCCACGCCACTGGCAACCCCCTCCCCCTACCCCCCTTCCCCTCCCCACTCCACCTGTACCGTCTGTTTATATCTCATTCTTTTGGCATGATGGTCAGAGTTTCATAACCTCCGTCCTCTGCTATTATCACCACCCTCTATCTTAGTCTGTGTGTGTGTGTGTGTGTGTGAGCACCATTTCTTCAAGTCTAGTCACTGGATTCAGCTGAGATTTTGCTGACATATCAGGTACAGGCGAGGAGGAGGAGGAGGAGAAATTACAAGGGGTTGTGTGTGTGTGTAGTGGGTGGTGGGTGTAGTAGGTCAGAGGTCGGTGGAAGTGGCTTAGTACGATCAAAATTGTTGCTTCCCTCGAGATGGTAGACACACACATGTCTCGTGTGATGATGGTAGACACACACATGTCTCGTGTGATGATGGTAGACACACACATGTCTCGTGTGATGATGGTAGACCCACATGTCTCGTGTGATGATGGTAGACACACATGTCTCATGTGATGAGGGTAGACACTTTCATGTCTCGTGTGATGATGGTAGACACACATATCTCATGTGATGATGATAGACACACGTCTCGTGTGATGACGGTAGACACACATGTCTCGTGTGGTGATGGTAGACCCACACATGTCTCGTGCGATGATGGTAGACCCACACATGTCTCGTGTGATGATGGTAGACACACATGTCTCATGTGATGATGGTAGACACACATGTCTCGTGTGATGATGGTAGACACACGTCTCGTGTGATGATGGTAGACCCACACATGTCTCGTGTGATGATGGTAGACACACATGTCTCATGTGATGATGGTAGACCCACATATGTCTCATGCGATGATGGTAGACGCACGTCTCGTATGATGATGGTAGACACGTCTCGTGGGATGATGGTAAACACACATGTCTCGTATGATGATGGTAGACACACACATGTCTCGTGTGATGATGGTAGACACACATGTCTCGTATGATGATGGTAGACCCACACATGTCTCGTGCGATGATGGTAGACCCATACGTGTCTCGTGTGATGATGGTAGACACATGTCTCGTGTGATGATTGTAGACACATGTCTCGTATGATGATGGTAGACCCACACATGTCTCGTGCGATGATGGTAGACGCACGTCTCGTATGATGATGGTAGACACGTCTCGTGGGATGATGGTAAACACACATGTCTCGTATGATGATGGTAGACACACATATGTCTCGTGTGATGGTGGTAGACACACATGTCTCGTGCGATGATGGTAGACGCACGTCTCGTATGATGATGGTAGACACGTCTCGTGGGATGATGGTAAACACACGTCTCGTATGATGATGGTAGACACACACGTCTCGTGTGATGATGGTAGACGCACATGTCTCGTATGATGATGGTAGATACATATCTCGTGTGATGGTAGACACACATGTCTCGTGTGATGATGGTAGACACACATGTCTCGTGTGATGATAGTAGACACACATGTCTCGTGTGATGATGGTAGACACACATATCTCGTGTGATGATGGTAGACCCACACATGTCTCGTGTGATGATGGTAGACACACATGTCTCGTGGGATGATGGTAGACACACACATGTCTCGTGTGATGATGGTAGACACATGTCTCGTGTGATAATGGTAGACACACATGTCTCTTGTGATGATGGTAGACACACATGTCTCGTGTGATGATGGTAGACGCTCATGTCTCGTGTGATGATGGTATATACACATATCTCTGTCTCGTGTAATGATGGTAGACACAGACGTCTCATGTGATGGTACACACAGATGTCTCGTGTGATGGTAGACACAAGTCTCGTGTGATGATGGTAGACACATATCTCGTGTGATGATGGTAGACCCACACATGTCTCGTGTGATGATGTTAGACACACATGTCTCGTGTGATGATGGTAGACACACACATGTCTCGTGTGATGATGGGAGACACACATGTCTCGTGTGATGATGTTAGACACACATGTCTCATGTGATGATGTTAGACACATGTCTCGTGATGATGGTAGACACATGTCTCGTGTGATGATGGTAGACACATGTCTCGTGTGATGATGGTAGACACATGTTTCGTGTGATGATGGTAGGCACATGTCTCCTGTGATGATGGCAAACACACGTCTCGTGTGATGATGTTAGACACATGTCTCGTGATGATGGTAGACACATGTCTCGTGTGATGATGGTAGACACACATGTCTCGTGTGATGATGTTAGACACATGTCTCGTGATGATGGTAGACACATGTCTCGTGTGATGATGGCAAACACACGTCTCGTGTGATGATGTTAGACACATGTCTCGTGATGATGGTAGACACATGTCTCGTGTGATGATGGCAAACACACGTCTCGTGTGATGATGTTAGACACATGTCTCGTGATGATGGTAGACACATGTCTCGTGTGATGATGGTAGACACACATGTCTCGTGTGATGATGGTAGACACATGTTTCGTGTGATGATGGTAGACACACATGTCTCGTGTGATGGCAGACACACATGTCTCGTTTGATGATGGTAGACACACATGTCTCGTGTGATGGCAGACACACATGTCTCGTGTGATGATGGTAGACACACATATCTCGTTTGATGATGGTAGACACATGTCTCGTGTGATGATGGTAGACACATGTCTCGTGTGATGATGGCAAACACACATGTCTCGTGTGATGATGGTAGACATCATGTCTTGTGATGATGGTAGACACATGTCTCGTGTGATGATGGTAGACACACATGTCTCGTGTGATGATGGTAGACACATGTCTCGTGTGATGATGGTAGACACACATGTCTCGTGTGATGGCAAACACACATGTCTCGTGTGATGATGGTAGACACACATGTCTCGTGTGATGGCAGACACACATGTCTCGTGTGATGATGGTAGACACATGTCTCGTTTGATGATGGTAGACATCATGTCTCGTGATGATGGTAGACACATGTCTCGTGTGATGATGGTAGACACACATGTCTCGTGTGATGATGGTAGACACATGTCTCGTGTGATGATGGTAGACACACATGTCTCGTTTGATGATGGTAGACATCATGTCTCGTGATGATGGTAGACACATGTCTCGTGTGATGATGGTAGACACACATGTCTCGTGTGATGATGGTAGACACACATGCCTCGTTTGATGATGGTAGACACATGTCTCGTGTGATGATGGTAGACACATGTCTCGTGTGATGATGGCAAACACACATGTCTCGTTTGATGATGGTAGACACACGTCTCGTGCAATGATGAGTGACCAGCTCGTTCCTTACCGTCGTCGTGTGTCCTCGTGACCCACATCCCCTGCAGTACTGACGTATATGTGGTTTTGGATAAAATTATCTTTAAACAAATGAAATGTTTCACGAAGCTTAATGTAGGCATACCTAATATTTACTACTCTTAGGATATATATATATATATATATATATATATATATATATATATATATATATATATATATATATATATATATATATATATATATATATATATTATCCCTGGGGATAGGGGAGAAAGAATACTTCCCACGTATTCCCTGCGTGTCGTAGAAGGCGACTAAAAGGGGGAGGGAGCGGGGGGCTGGAAATCCTCCCCTCTTGTTTTTTTTTTTTAATTTTCCAAAAGAAGGAACAGAGAAGGGGCCAGGTGAGGATATTCCCTCAGAGGCCCAGTCCTCTGTTCTTAACGCTACCTTGCTAATCGCGGGAAATGGCGAATAGTTTGAAAGAAATATATATATATTTTTTTTTTTTTTTTTTGCTTTGTCGCTGTCTCCCGCGTTTGCGAGGTAGCGCAAGGAAACAGACGAAAGAAATGGCCCAACCCACCCCCATACACATGTATATACATACGTCCACACACGCAAATATACATACCTACACAGCTTTCCATGGTTTACCCCAGACGCTTCGCATGCCTTGATTCAATCCACTGACAGCACGTCAACCCCGGTATACCACATCGCTCCAATTCACTCTATTCCTTGCCCTCCTTTCACCCTCCTGCATGTTCAGGCCCCGATCACACAAAATCTTTTTCACTCCATCTTTCCACCTCCAATTTGGTCTCCCTCTTCTCCTCGTTCCCTCCACCTCCGACACATATATTCTCTTGGTCAATCTTTCCTCACTCATTCTCTCCATGTGCCCGAACCATTTCAAAACACCCTCTTCTGCTCTCTCAACCACGCTCTTTTTATTTCCACACATCTCTCTTACCCTTACATTACTTACTCGATCAAACCACCTCACACCACACATTGTCCTCAAACATCTCATTTCCAGCACATCCATCCTCCTGCGCACAACTCTATCCATAGTCCACGTCTCTCAACCATACAACATTGTTGGAACCACTATTCCTTCAAACATACCCATTTTTGCTATATATATATATATATATATATATATATATATATATATATATATATATATATATATATATATATATATATAAATAATGAGGTTGCTGCACATTTTGATAATGAACTCGCAATTTTATGATAATTCAGTACAGAAACTTTTTTTTCATTTTTATCACTGCGCTTTATAATATGTTCTTTTCCCATCATCGGCCTTTTTTTGTCATTAATGTGTACGATATGAATCTACCATACGACTCGTATGGTTATAGAGGTCGAGGTAGATGTGGTAGATGTAGGTTGGTGGGAGGGAGGGAGGGAGCCGTTGTGGAGGCCCCCAGCAGCACCAGCAGACAGACCTTGGTGGTGGCGTGGATGAGTTGGCCGCTCTGCTCTTCAATTACTTTTGGGTCGTTTTTGCCTCCTGCGCTGAACTCCATTCTTTTCTCTTGACAAAGGCTTCACTCGCTACCATAATAGCTCATCGAGGCCGGGGACTTGGGGGCGGCGGGGGGGGGGATGGAAAAAAGGCCTGTGGGGGGGCTGAGGGGGGAGAGAAAAGAGGGAGGTACAGATATTCAATCAAATCTCGTGCGCTCCGGACAGCTGGGAGGTAAGTTTCATCCC
>NC_092232.1:39826258-39868758 GCF_036320965.1 Panulirus ornatus
TGGACGTATGTATATACATGTGTATGGGGGTGGGTTGGGCCATTTCTTTCGTCTGTTTCCTTGCGCTACCTCGCAAACGCGGGAGACAGCGACAAAGCAAAAAAAAAAAAAAATATGAACCATGTCATTGTTGTTGTGAGGAGACAAACCTGAGGTGGGGAGATGATCGTCATGTGTCGACCCTGGGTTAGCCTGCCTGTATGGCTAGGTCAAGACCCATGAACACGGTCATCGCCTTCCTCGTATAATTACCTCTCTTGGTGTAGTTAGCTTGAACATATCTATATGGCTTAGTAGATTGTTAGCTCCCTTAGTTGGTACCATTTCAAAATCTCGTGTAAAATATACTGAGAACTTAATTGTTAGTCCATCTTAAAGACCACAATATTCCTTGTTCATGTAGTAGTTTTCATATTGTCTATTCACGAAATTTCCAGTCCATGATTTGTTGAATTTGACATCAAGGTGGAACTACTTAAAGTTGTCAGAGTTACTGGAGAAGGATGTAAACAAATACTATGGATGCGGAGTGGGTAATTCCTTGTCCACCTTTGTTCTCAAGTCTATAGTTATGGAATTCGTAGAAACTGGGTTCTGTCCTGAAATGTGTACCTTCAGTTGACCATACGGTACAGATGTGCCCATCATGATTTGTGTCTGTGGCCTCACAGCGAGGATCGTGGGGAACTTTTTTAGAACAACTTGATAACTTGGTTTTCACTTTAACTTTTATAATGGAAGAGGAAGTCAGTAAGTCGTGGCCCTTTTTTATTGACTTTGTTTTTTATAATCAGTTACGGGTCGTTGGTTCAAAGTTATTAGATAACTGACCCAGGTTGAGGCATGTATCCATCACTTCTCGAACCATTATGATCCAACAATTTGTACTTATACGCGTGTGTGGTTCTTAGGGCCTTAAGAATGTGCCATCCTGAAATCTTAAATGAAGAAATTGATCATATTTACGATATTGCAAGAAAACTTCATTAACTTGAGAAGGTTATTGACAAATGAATGCAAAAAAAAAAAGCATGGAGGATCTGCTATTGTATTGAGAAGGAAGACAAATTCATCATGAGCATTATTTTGGCTCTACCCTGTCGTAAGAATATTTTCACCTCTGACTTATATTTTGAGACAAACTAATGATGTTTTCAGTCATGAAGACACCGTACGGATATACTTAGTAATGAACAGTCCTTCATCTAATGGAAAATCCGATGTCTATTCTTTGTGTAAAGTGGAAAATCCGGTGTCTATTCTTTGTAGTAAAGTAGGGAATAAGATGTCTATTGGCCAAGCATGTAAATCTGTAAATAAGAGGATTCAACACCATATATATTCTGTAAGGACGACCTCGGAAGCAAACGCAAGATGTAAACATAGAAGATTATTCACATCCAATAAATTTGGGCGAGTCCAAAAAATTTATCTTTGTGTGTCATTTATAGAAAGACTTATTGTTGAATCCTCTTTTATCAAAGTGAACAGCACCACAATAAACATAACTGAAGGAATGTATGAATTGTGTATAAACTAGACTATATCTTGATGATATATTTTAATGAAATGTGGCAAAATTAAGAAAACAGTAGCTGACCTGACCTCCTTTGCCAGGTAGATGGGACAGGTCACTTTACCATTCTGGTCAGCCAACCTTTCCATGACGTGTTCCTTGTTTCCTGAGCTGTGGTGTGAGCTGGTGTTGTGTGTATTCTCTTGTTCATGTTGACTTTGTATCCTTGAAAATGGATTGAAATACTGTCAAAAGCTTGGAGCTTTTGTGTTTATTTTTTCAGTGAGTTTACTTTTTATTACCACACATCGCTCTTACCCTTTCATTACTTTCTCGATCAAACCACCTCACACCACATATTGTCCTCAGACATCTCATTTCCAACACATCCACCCTCCTCCGCACAGCCGTGTTTATATTTCATGCCTCGCCTGTATATAATATTGCTGGGATTGCTGTACCTATAGACATATCCATTTTTGCCCTTCCACACATTCTTCATCACTCTCAGAACCTTCACCCCCTCCCCACCCTATGATTCATCTCCGCTTCCATGGTTCCTTTCGCTGCCAAGTCCACTTCTAGATATCTAAGATACTTCATTTCCTCCATTTTTTCTCCATTCAAATTTACATCCCAGTAGTCGTGTCCCTCAACCCTGCTGAACCTAATACCCTTGATCTTATGCACATTTATTCTCAACTTTCTCCTTTCCTGCTCTTCCAAACTCAGTCACTAACTTCTGCATTTTCTCACTCGAATCAGCCACCAGCGATGTATCATCAGAAAACAACAATTGACTCACTTCCCAAGCCATCTCATCCCCAACACACTGCAAACGCGTCCCTCTCTCCAAAACTGTTGCATTTACCTTCCTGATCACCACATCCATAAACAAATTAAACAACCATGGAGACATCACGCACCCCTGCCGCAAACCGCACTGGGAACCAATCACTCTCCTCTCTTTCTACTCGTACACATGCCTCACGATCCTTAATGTAAATTTTTCTGCTTTTAGGAGCTTACCTCCCACACCGTATATTATTAATACCTTCCACAAAGCATATCTATCAACTCTATCATATGCCTTCTCCAGATCCATAAATGCTACATGCAATTCCATTTGTTTTTCTAAGTATTTCTCACATACATTCTTTAAAGCAAACACCTGATCCACACATCCTCTACCACTTCTGAAACCACACTGCTCTTCCCCAGTCTGATGCTCTGTACATGCCTTCACCCTCCCATACAACTTACCAGGTACACATACCAATCGTTACCTCTAGTTTGAGCACTCACCGTCCCCCTTGCCCCTACATAGTGGCATTAAGCATGCATCTCTCTCTCTCTCTCTCTCTCTCTCTCTCTCTCTCTCTCTCTCTCTCTCTCTCTCTCTCTCTCTCTCTCTCTCTCTCTCTCTCTCTCTCTCTCTCTCTCTCTCTCTCTCTCACACACACACACACACACATACATATATATATATGTGAAAAGTTTTTATCGAGGATGTAAGGCATGTGTACGTGTAGGAAGAGAGGAAAGTGATTGGTTCTCAGTGAATGTAGGTTTGCGGCAGGGGTGTGTGATGTCTCCATGGTTGTTTAATTTGTTTATGGATGGGGTTGTAAGGGAGGTAAATGCAAGAGTCCTGGAAAGAGGGGCAAGTATGAAGTCTGTTGGGGATGAGAGAGCTTGGGAAGTGAGTCAGTTGTTGTTCGCTGATGATACAGCGCTGGTGGCTGATTCATGTGAGAAACTGCAGAAGCTGGTGACTGAGTTTGGTAAAGTGTGTGGAAGAAGAAAGTTGAGAGTAAATGTGAATAAGAGCAAGGTTATTAGGTACAGTAGGGGTGAGGGTCAAGTCAATTGGGAGGTGAGTTTGAATGGAGAAAAACTGGAGGAAGTGAAGTGTTTTTAGATATCTGGGAGTGGATCTGTCAGCGGATGGAACCATGGAAGCGGAAGTGGATCATAGGGTGGGGGAGGGGGCGAAAATTTTGGGAGCCTTGAAAAATGTGTGGAAGTCGAGAACATTATCTCGGAAAGCAAAAATGGGTATGTTTGAGGGAATAGTGGTTCCAACAATGTTGTATGGTTGCGAGGCGTGGGCTATGGATAGAGATGTGCGCAGGAGGATGGATGTGCTGGAAATGAGATGTTTGAGGACAATGTGTGGTGTGAGGTGGTTTGATCGAGTAAGTAACGTAAGGGTAAGAGAGATGTGTGGAAATAAAAAGAGCGTGGTTGAGAGAGCAGAAGAGGGTGTTTTGAAATGGTTTGGGCACATGGAGAGAATGAGTGAGGAGAGATTGACCAAGAGGATATATGTGTCGGAGGTGGAGGGAACGAGGAGAAGAGGGAGACCAAATTGGAGGTGGAAAGATGGAGTGAAAAAGATTTTGTGTGATCGGGGCCTGAACATGCAGGAGGGTGAAAGGAGGGCAAGAAATAGAGTGAATTGGAGTCATGTGGTATACAGGGGTTGACGTGCTGTCAGTGGATTGAAGCAAGGCATGTGAAGCGTCTGGGGTAAACCATGGAAAGCTGTGTAGGTATGTATATTTGCGTGTGTGGACGTGTGTATGTACATGTGTATGGGGGGGGGTTGGGCCATTTCTTTCGTCTGTTTCCTTGCGCTACCTCGCAAACGCGGGAGACAGCGACAAAGTATAAAAAAAAAAAAAAAAAAAAAAAATATATATATATATATATATTTTTTTTTTTTTTTTTTTTTTTTGCTGTCTCCCGCGTTTGCGGCCTTCTCCAGATCCATAAATGCTATATATATATATATATATATATATATATATATATATATATATATATATATATATATATATATATATATATGGATGCTTAAAGGCCGCTTGTTATGATACTCGGTTATATGGCATATATGGAATGCGGTATATTTAGTATATTAATATATTTACCTGGAGGTGATATACTTTGTTGTGGCGTGTTTCTGTAGATGGGATGGTGTAGGGAGATGCACAGCTCCTCCTGTAGAGATCACGTGATATTAGTCATTAATGTAGTGATAATAGTTAACGGGAGAAGCAACAGTAGCCAGCAGTAACAGTATAAGTAACAACAGCTGCGGCCGTAGTAGCAGTAGTTGTAGCAGCAACACAGGTAGCAGCAATACAGTGTAGTCTATGATTAAAACTGTAACCCATCATTCGTAACAACAGTAGCAGTAACGGTAAAGCAGTAACAACATACCAGTAACATCAACAGTGATGATAGTAGTGAACAGAAGCAGCTGTAGCAGTAGCTACGGTTTACAGGCAGCAGTTTCTGTATCTACCATGGTACAGGCAGCAGCTGTAGCTGTAGCTACATGGTACAGGGAGCAGCAGTAACAGTGACCGCAATGGTACAGGTAGCAGTAGCAGTAAGTAGTTAGTACTGGAAAGCAGATCATGGGTAGCAGGCAGGCATGGTTCAGCAGGAGATGTGGCTGTTGGAGTGTGAAGGGTAGTGTTCGACGCAGCACCGTGAGACACTGAACCACGCAGTTGAACCAGATTTGTTCTCTCTGAGCTTTGGTCCATGACCAGGAGCATGGATGGGTCAGGCGACTGGGGTCACTGTGAGCCTGGTGTGTGAATCATCGCCGTTAACCAGTGAAGCAGCGAGTCGAGTCAATGATACAGGTTTCGAAGCTGTGGTGGTCATGCACGTCATGATTTACGGCTGGTCTCGGTTCACTTGTGCGCTGGGAAAGGTTGCGCCTGAGGATTATATCATACACGTGGGTGTGTTTACGTCTTGTTTTGTTTACACGTAAGGAGAAAGAAAGATGTTGGCTTAGAATTAGAACGTCATTTGTTGATTATATCTACTTCAGTTATTATGTCATTCTGTGGATCAAGAAATGACTAATGTCTCGTGATGTCGTAATGAAAGAGACATTGTCCGATACCGTACGAGCGTGAAGTACAGTGAAGGCACTCCTGATCATGACGCTATACATCCATCCAGATAACATGTCATGACCAGGAGGAGGAGAAGTCACCAGGTGGTCTTTACCTTACCCAGGGATGGTGGTGGTGGTACACACACACACAGTGTTATGCTGCTATCTGGCCACCATCACCTCCGGCCTCACACACACACTAGTATGCAGCAGCAGCAGCAGCAAGACGCAGTATCCGTGTGCATAATAAGTGGTGGTTGGTGGTACCAGCCGGCAGGTATGACTGCGTGTTGTGTTGTGTTGTGTTGTGTTGGAGGAGGTGGAGGTGGAGGTGGTGGCGACAGATCGGCGTGTAAAACTGTCTACAATATTATTTTCTAAATTTCTTTGTTCTCCCTTTCTTATCCTGCTATACTTGTGTCCATGATTTTCATCCCTACCAAACACTGGCTGTATGGAGTGTTGCCTATATCTTTGCTACTGCATCTCTCTCTCTCTCTCTCTCTCTCTCTCTCAACTGCCCTTACCGGGAGAGGCATCCCATGGACGTAGGAAGGGGACGTGAGGAGTGAGCATCAGGACCCCAGGTCAAAAGAAATCGTGGATGTGACGCGAGTCAGTGCAACGCGCCCCTGAATGTTGTACGCTCACACACGCATAGGTTGTGTGTGTGTGTGTGTGTGTGTGTGTGTTGTGTGTGTGTGTGTGTGTAAGAAGCAATATGAAAACATAATAATCAAATTTAACCAAAGTGAGAAGTTCATAGATAATTATGAGAGAGAGAGAGAGAGAGAGAGAGAGAGAGAGAGAGAGAGAGAGAGAGAGAGAGAGAGAACTCTCACAGGTGAGGTATCATCCCCCTGCAGTTAGCCAAGAGAGGTTGGAGGTGGACGTGTTTATGTTGGCTCTCAGTCGCTGCTGTGTGACCAGTCACGCCGTCGACCTCTGGGAAGGAAGCCGTGATGCAACCTGTTATTATAACACTTATAACTTACATTTGACGACAATGAAAACTTGCAGATATACCGTGCCATAGAAAACGCAACAATACGCGTTTCAAGAAAAAGGGATGTACCTGCATGTGAACGTGGCAGTATAGCGGCGCGCCTGCGTGACGTTGGTTAACTTAACCTGTTGTTTACTGGAGTATGTTTCGTTAATATAACAGTACATCTACAGCATTATTCATACTGCCTTCAGTTATGTCCTCATGATCCGTATTATTCGTGTATGTATGTGTGAGCTGCTTCTTATCACAGATGTTTAGCTCTCATTAAGAGATAGTTTATATATATATATATATATATATATATATATATATATATATATATATATATATATATATATATATATATATATGTATATATATATTTATATATATATTTATTTTATTTTGCTTTGTCGCTGTCTCCCGCGTTTGCGAGGTAGCGCAAGGAAACAGACGAAAGAAATGGCCCAACCCACCCCCATACACAATGTATATACATACACGTCCACACACGCAAATATACATACCTATGCATCTCACTGTACACATATATATACACACACAGACACATACATATATACCCATGCACACAATTCACACTGTCTGCCTTTATTCATTCCCACCGCCACCTCGCCACACATGGAATACCATCCCCCTCCCCCCTCATGTGTGCGAGGTAGCACTAGGAAAAGACAACAAAGGCCCCATTCGTTCACAGTCCCTAGCTGTCATGCAATAATGCCCGAAAGCACAGCTCCCTTTCCACATTCAGGCCCCACACAACTTTCCATGATATATATATATATATATATATATATATATATATATATATATATATATATATATATATATATATATATATATATATATATTCCTATGAGTCCACGGGGAAAATGAAACACGATAAGTTCCCAATCGCATGTTTACCAAATGGCGTCCTAGCTACGTGTCTTCGTTGTATATCAATTGACTTATATTTCTCTCTTGTGTCTCCCCTGATGATGTGATTATTACACGAAAGTGCACTTGAGAACTTATCGCATTTCATTTTCCCCGTGGACTCGTAGGAATATACTTGATCACGCGCAAAATTGTGATCCTTTCCAATATATATATATATATATATATATATATATATATATATATATATATATATATACTATCCCTGGGGATAGGATATTAAGAATACTTCCCACGTATTCCCTGCGTGTCGTAGAAGGCGACTAAAAGGGGAGGAGGGAGCGGGAGGCTGGAAATCCTCCCCTCTCGTTTTTTTTTTTTTTTTTTTTTTTTTTTTTTTTTTTTTCCAAAAGAAGGAACAGAGGGGGGCCAGTTGAGGATATTCCACAAAGGCCCAGTCCTCTGTTCTTAAACGCTACCTCGGTAATGCGGGAAATGGCGAATAGTTTAAAAGAAAAAAAAAAAAGATATATATATATATATATATATATATATATATATATATATATATATATATGGGTATGTTTGAAGGAATAGTGGTTCCAGCAATGTTGTATGGTTGCGAGGCGTGGGCTATGGATAGAGTTGTGCGCAGGAGGATGGACGTGCTGGAAATGAGATGTTTGAGGAAAATGTGTGGTGTGAGGTGGTTTGATCGAGTAAGTAACGTAAGGGTAAGAGAGATGTGTGGAAATAAAAAGAGCGTGGTTGAGAGAGCAGAAGAGGGTGTTTTGAAATGGTTTGGGCACATGGAGAGAATGAGTGAGGAAAGATTGACCAAGAGGATATATGTGTCGGGGGTGGAGGGAACGAGGAGAAGAGGGAGACCAAATTGGAGGTGGAAGGATGGAGTGAAAAAGATTTTGTGTGATCGGGGCCTGAACATGCAGGAGGGTGAAAGGAGGGCAAGGAATAGAGTGAATTGGAGCGATGTGGTATACCGGGGTTGACGTGCTGTCAGTGGATTGAATCAAGGCATGTGAAGCGTCTGGGGTGAACCATGGAAAGCTGTGTAGGTATGTATATTTGCGTGTGTGGACGTGTGTATGTACATGTGTATGGGGGTGGGTTGGGCCATTTCTTTCGTCTGTTTCCTTGCGCTACCTCGCAAACGCGGGAGACAGCGACAAAGTATAAAAAAAAAAAAAAAAAAAAAATATATATATATATATTCCTGAGACAAACGCCAAGTGTACAGTGGTCATCTGAAGTTCCCCATCTGACGTCACTCACTGCCTGGGCCGGGGTACGATGACTTCAACAGATCTATTTTTAGAACGATGTGAAATAATGATGTCACAACACAGACGGCGGGATAGGCCTTTTGAAGAACGCCCACCCGCACAGGGCAGAGCTATTTCTGATTCGCAGTAGTCTCTCTCTCTCTCTCTCTCTCTCTCTCTCTCTCTCTCTCTCTCTCTCTCTCTCTCTCACATCACCCCTTAGAGCACCACGGCTCGACCCTTGACCCCGCCTGCACCATTCTCGGGTCTTATGACCTAAGGGTTAAGTGTGAGGCCAGGCCAACCCTGCCAGACTCACTCGTGGCTCCATGGTTAAGGGTCGAATTGCCACACTCCTGCTGACTCCCTGAATGGCACAGTTAATGTTCCCGGTGTTAGTCGTGGCTCACACCAAACGACTGACGTCATGACCATCAGTAAACGACCGTCCAGGACCATCAGTAAACGACTGACGCCATGACCATCAGTAAACGACCCTCCAGGACCATCAGTAAACGACCGTCCAGGACCATCAGTAAACGACCGTCCAGGACCATCATCAGTAACGTCCAGTGGTGGTTGGTGTGTATGTGAATTGTGGTAGATGATCAGGTTGTGTGTGGCTGGTATGTCTTCTGTCCTCGTTGTGTACACGTCACTTGTGGGAGGACCACCTTCCTGCAGGTACACACGTCCCCCCCCCCACCTTGTGTTCACCGCCCACCTACGTCACTACACACGTCCCCCCCCCCCCACCTTGTGTTCACCGCCCACCTACGTCACTACACACGTCCCCCCACCCCCCACCTTGTGTTCACCGCCCACCTACGTCACTACACACGTCCCCCCACCCCCCCACCTTGTGTTCACCGCCCACCTACGTCACTACACACGTCCCCCCACCCCCCCACCTTGTGTTCACCGCCCACCTACGTCACTACACACGTCATTGATGGCAGAAGCGGCCGCCATGAAGGTGTCCAGTACCCGTATACATTTATTTAGCTTGTTAGTCGTGTATATCGCACCGTACCGTACCGTATCGTACCGTAATTTACATGGTACCGTACCGTACAGTACCGTATCGTATTGTACCGTACCGTACCATACAGTACCGTACTGTACCGTACCGTACCATACAGTACCGTACTGTATCGTACCCTACAGTACCGTACAGTACCGTACTGTATCGTACCGTACCGTACCGTACCGTACAGTACCGTACTGTATCGTACCGTACCGTACAGTACCGTACAGTACCGTACCGTATCGTACCGTACCGTACCGTACCGTACAGTACCGTACCGTACTGTACAGTACCGTACCGTACAGTATCGTACCGTACAGTACCGTACAGTACCGTACCGTATCGTACCGTACTGTACAGTACCGTACCGTACAGTATCGTACCGTACAGTACCGTATCGTACCGTACAGTACCATACCGTATAGTATCGTACCGTACCGTACCATCCACTCACAGTGATATGTTGACGTGAGTTGATGAAGTGTTGGTTATAATAATAGTAATGATGTGTCCCGGTGTTCAGTGAGGAGTAGCCTGCCTCCTTCCCCTGTCCATGTTGTGTGAGTGATAACCAGTTGTAACAGTCGTAGTACGTGACCTCCAGTGTGACCCCGTCACACGTCGTGGTATAGAAGTTCTTCCAGATCTATTCGTGTAACATACAGTTGTCTAGGTATGTTTACCGCGTTATCTTTATTGATTTCCCTTCAGTTATTTGATGATGTTACTTATGGAGGTGTGTGCTAGGCATATGTCGTGTGTGGTGACACAGCGGGCGGCCACCTGCAGCTTTCTGTATGTAGGTGTTCACGTAAGGAATGCGTCCAGTGCCTCCACGAGGGTGTGTGGCAGACGTCTGGTAAGGTGTACACATGGTGAGAGACGGTAACTCGTAGTACAATCTCTACGAGAGTTCGTAGGGAATACCCAGCCCACGTTATCGGTAGAAACGTCCGTAAGAGGGAGGAATCCCGGCTGTTAGCGATCACATACCAGCCCACACGAAGCACACAACAGAGTCATGTCGACTACGTGAAGACAGTAAACAGATCCAGAGATCAATGCAGATGTGAAGAATGACTTAACACCTGTGGCCAGATGTTTTACCACTGGGGGTCATGAGGGATCATGAATTTCACCCGTGCTGCCTCATGAGATGGCAGCACGCCACAATGTTGTGTTCCCAGACAGTAGTGAGGGACCACGTACGTGGTGTTGTGGGTGGGCGTTCCGACCTGACCAACACACAGGCGACTGGAGACATGATGTACCTAACCTCTTCACAGGGGTAATACTGCGACAGCTTCACCTTCCCTGGTGCTGAGGGGAATGGTCGTCAGCTCCCAGCAGGCCTCATGCACGAACACGAATCACGAGGGGAAAAACAAACATATTGGGAGGAATGATAAGGAAAACGGGATGCGGGACACTTAACCATACGGTAGAGAAGGAGACAGTCGTGAAAGAGCAGAGCGGGAGACTCGTACGCCATAAACTCAGGAAGCTGAGAGAGAGAGAGAGAGAGAGAGAGAGAGAGAGAGAGAGAGAGAGAGAGAGAGAGAGAGAGAGAGAGAGAGGTTAAAGAAAGAAAAGACAGAACAATCAACTGAAGGAGTACACCAGCTCAGGTCCAAGATATATTTGTATTGTTGAATGTAAGGGTTCACTTGGCCGGTATGAAGGGGTCGCCGGGGTTCACTTGGCCAGTATATAGGGGTTGCCAAGGTTCACTTGGCCAGTATGAAAGGGTCGCCAGGGTTCACTTGGCCAGTATGAAAGGGTCGCCAGGGTTCACTTGGCCAGTATGAAGGGGTCGCCAGGGTTCACTTGGCTAGTATGAAGGGGTCGCCAGGGTTCACTTGGCCAGTATGAAAGGGTCGCCAGGGTTCTCTTGGCCAGTATGAAGGGGTCGCCAGGGTTCACTTGGCCAGTATGAAAGGGTCGCCAGGGTTCACTTGGCCAGTATGAAGGGGTCGCCGGGGTTCACTTGGCTAGTATGAAGGGGTCGCCAGGGTTCACTTGGCCAATATGAAGAGGTCGCCAAGGTTCACTTGGCCAGTATGAAGAGGTCGCCAGGGTTCACTTGGCCAGTATGAAAGGGTCGCCAGGGTTCTCTTGGCCAGTATGAAGGGGTCGCCAGGGTTCACTTGGCCAGTATGAAGGGGTCGCCAGTGTTCACTTGGCCAGTATGAAGGGGTCGCCAGGGTTCACTTGGCCAGTATGAAGGGGTCGCCAGGGTTCACTTGGCCAGTATGAAGGGGTCGCCAGGGTTCACTTGGCCAGTATGAAGGGGTCGCCGGGTTTCACTTGGCCAGTATGAAGGGGTCGCCAGGTTTCACTTGGCCAGTATGAGGGGGTCGCCGGGGTTCACTTGGCCAGTATGAAGGTGTCGCCAGGGTTCACTTGTCCAGTATGAAGGGGTTGCCCGGGTTCACTTGGCCAGTATGAAGGGGTCGCCAGGGTTCACTTGGCCAGTATGAAGGGGTCGCCAGGGTTCACTTGGCCAGTATGAAGGGGTCGCCAGGGTTCACTTGGCCAGTATGAAGGGGTCGCCAGGGTTCACTTGGCCAGTATGAAGGGGTTGCCAGGGTTCACTTGGCCAGTATGAAGGGATCGCCAGGTTTCACTTGGCTGGTATGAAGGGGTCGCCAGGGTTCACTTGGCCAGTATGAAGGGGATCGCCAGGGTTCACTTGGCCGGTATGAAGGGGTTGCCAGGGTTCACTTGGCCAGTATGAAGGGGTTGCCAGGGTTCACTTGGCACCAAGAAGACATATGTTGCTCACAGGTAAATGCCATTATCGACCGTAGGTGCGTCAAGTTCTACCATCGTGGGAGTTGAAGTCATCATCATCATCATTCGCGGGGGAGAGAAATATTGGTTTGCCCAGCTGTGACGGACGCCCCGTGTACCAGGGACGCCCCCGATGCCTCCATGTGGACACTAGACACAGCAACTTGTCATGAATAACAACATGACCAAGTGGATTTATGAATATATATATATATATATATATATATATATATATATATATATATATATATATATATATATATATATATTATTTCCTGTTTCGGGCTGAGTGGATGACTGGGTCGAGGAGTAACTTGAAGATGTGACCTTTGCTGCCTTACACCAGACGGTGACCGTGTAAACACACGGGTGAAGGGTAGGTACATCATGATCAGCTGACCATTACCCCCCCAGCCAGCCAGCCAGCCACTCGTGGCACTACCGTCATTATATGCCAGCGCACGCCGATATTTACATGGAAGGTGACACAAACCCACGCTCGTCATAAATGATTTCTTAACAAGGTAGACACACACACACGATGCACACCTCCCACACTGATAACCAAGTGATCACAACCTGTACACATGTCTGCCCTCCTAAATATAGCCACGTTCGGTATTTGGGTATTACATTCAGGAATGTCACTTTTCTCCACACTTGACAACGTTTGGTCTTCGTCTTAACACGTAACAATAAGTCGCTGTACAAGAATGCACCAGAGTACACAGACCAGAGTACCTTCCACACCCTCTCCCAAAATGGTCGCCCTTTCTAGCGAATTTCAATTTTCTATTTTTTTCTTTTTTTGCCTCCAAGATGGAACCAGTGTGTGAACCCTGGTGGGTCACACAGAGCAACAGTCACACTCACGTGAGAATATGGCAGGTTCAGTTCGCCTCCAGCCAGCACTTAACGCCGACCAAAGTGATAAATGAGATGAATTTACCTTTTTACAGTTATTGTAGAATTGATTGTTAATATTTGTGCCACCTGGTTATGGAGGCACAGAGAAAAGCATGGATACTCATGCCCTTCAGGTTCGTTCATCCAGGAGAGAGAGAGAGAGAGAGAGAGAGAGAGAGAGAGAGAGAGAGAGAGAGAGAGAGTTATCCAGTGCCCTGTGATCCATGTTCTTCATGCGCAGAGATCTGGATAACAATTATCGTCATGAACACATGAAGAACTCGTGCAAGATTTTTGGTCTAGTGTTCATAGTGTGGCGTTAAGATGGCCCTAATGACACATGGCAGTTGATAGAGCTGTAAACCCTCAGTAACTAAGCAAGCAACTAACCTTTCATTACTATGGCATACATCATGCAGGAATGTGCCGCTGGCTCTCGCTACAGTGGGTATCACCACTGTTCAGTGGTTGATTATATAGAAGGATTTTCAACCACGCACCTGACATTCTCCAGTGGAAATGTTGATGGGCGAGGATTGTATACGTATATGATCGAGCAGTCCACCTTCCAAGATGACCCGACTGAACAAGTTAAAAGAAGGGGAAAAAGAGATCGTTTCCAGACACACTAAGACAGCACGAACTCAGGAAGACATAGGGAGTAACGAGTTACTAGAAAAAGAAGAGGAAAAGCTTGTATTGAGGTCAAGGACTTTCAGTAGCATTAGCCCAGCAAGAACACATGTGGCCACATACACAGTGTAAGCAAAGCGAAGTACTCTACTGTAGACGCTGTCTCGAGCGAGCGATCATGGAGCCAGAAATCCTCCTCAAACATAAACATTACCACAAGCTCTCCTCTCACACACACACACACTGTGGCTCCTCTCCATAGTTCTGTCTCCATGTTAAGTAGCAGCGGCAACACACGTTCATCAGGGCTGGAAGATCATAACCTCTCTCTCTCTCTCTCTCTCTCTCTCTCTCTCTCTCTCTCTCTCTCTCTCTCTCTCTCTCTCTCTCTCTCTCTCAGTTAGTGGACCACTGTGATCAACTGTACTGACAGTGGAGACCACACAAAAGCATGTAATACACACAAGCTTCTGCTAAATCCCTTGACTTAGGTGACCTTAACATCAGAGAACATAGGATCCGTCGAGCAGGTCCGTGTGTGTGTGTGTGTGTGTAGTGAGGAGGAGGCAAGGTGTATGGCCTACTGTTAGGTATACTACAACATGTGCACCAGGACACACAGTTTGTGATGGTTCCTGATCGCTTGGTGTATAGATGGGCGAGATAGGAAAGTTTGCATGATCAGTCAGGTAACATCATGCCACCTCACCGTCTGTAAGTTTGCATGATCAGTCAGGTAACATTATGCCACCTCACCGTCTGTAAGTTTGCATGATCAGTCAGGTAACATTATGCCACCTCACCGTCTGTAAGTTTGCATGATCAGTCAGGTAACATTATGCCACCTCACCGTCTGTAAGTTTGCATGATCAGTCAGGTAACATTATGCCACCTCACCGTCTGTAAGTTTGCATGATCAGTCAGGTAACATTATGCCACCTCACCGTCTGAGGACGTAATCATCTCATGTCTTATGAGCAAGTCTGTAATGTACAGAGTCCTTGGCCGTGTTTCTTCCTCTCCGTCACTATTGTATGTTGCAGTTGTAAACCTTGTCCAAGCTGTCTGTTATGTAAGTAATTGTAAGTGACTTAAGTACTGCAGACCACTTCAGCAGCGGGATACGATCCTGGTCCGTAAATGTTATCATTATGAGAAACGTTACATTACAGTACTGGTCGAGGAGGTGGTGAGGGAGGGAGGGAGTTGTGTGAAACGTTTTTATGCTCCTCTCTCTCTCTCTCTCTCTCTCTCCCTCTCTCTCTCTCTCTCTCTCTCTCTCTCTCTCTCTCTCTCTCTCTCTCTCTCTCTCTCTCTCTCTCTCATGTTGTCTGTCATGCTGGTCAAATTCCTGAAATATTTCTCAGACGAAGGTTCTCAGTTCCTGTATCTGTCAGTGTTGAGCTGTGAGGGTCATTTCTTCCCTCGTCTCTCCTGCAGTTCGTGCGTGTATTGTTATGTATGGGAGCAAGGAACTGTGGTGTACATCTCATGGTGTTGCACGGAGGCTGTGTAAGGTCGGAGTGCTCCTCACACCGTCCCCGTGGCGCGTGGTCAGGTTGGCGGCACACACTGAAGCATTGCCTTCCCACCAGCTCTGACTGGCATAGTTCTGAACGGTGCGACATCCTTCTCTCTCTCTCTCTCTCTCTCTCTCTCTCTCTCTCTCTCTCTCTCTCTCTCTCTCTCTCTCTCTCTCTCTCTTCCAGGTAGCTACCTGCCTTTGCCATGGAGAATGTGGCACTTCCTCCTCCAGTTCAGTTTGCTCCTCATGTACCTATTTTGGACCATCCCATTTTGGACTTATCCCATTGCCCACCTCCTCCTCCTCCTCCTCCTCCTTCATGTTAGTCTACTGTGGATGTGGTTCTTCTCATCATGTGTTCAGTTCTGTTAGCTGTGTTCCTTGCGTTTGCCAGATGCCAAATTTTGTTCATTTATGTTTACAGTTTCCCGTTTTTCTCTCTCTGTTTTGCCTGTTGATGTGTTCGTTCTGCGTGCATAACTATCGGTAATATAGTCTTATCTTTATCTTGTGTACACTGAGGGTCTGCAGTATGCTACAGTGAGCAGGACCTTGCTCAGTGTCCGACCCTTGACTGTACTATGATTATGTTACGTTCAGCGTGGGGGAGCGGCGTGTAAGTCAGTGTGTGATACAACGTAGTCGTAGGTTCGATGCTATAGTGCCTCGTCTGATTGGTTGAGCCATGCGCTTGTGCGTGCGCTCGCGCGTGTGTGTGCCTTGAAGAGGCAGACGACTGGTGAGGTGTGTGCATGTGATGACTGATTATCCTATACCACTTGGATGTGATCCTTAACTATCCAGACGATAGTTACGAGGGTGTGACACATCACGTGGTATGGTATGAGGTCAGTGTCCAGTCAGCAGTATGGAGAGCGTGTTGATATGTCCTGGTGGTGGTTGTGGTCACGAGTTGTTAGCATGTGTGTTGGCAGACGCTCCCACCACCACGGTGGGAAATTATCACATACTGAGAAGATAACTTCATTGGAACTACCCTATGTTTCCTTTGCCTCTCGTGTTCTGTCTGTCATATGGAGAACCTTGTGTTGCATAGTAATATATACTTCAGTAATTCATGATTACATTTAACAACGAAATGTATGATTACATTTGAATGAGGTGTACATTGGAAAGATGATATTCATGAGGTGTGGCTGAGCCGTGAACCTCATATCGGCCGCTGAGTCTCAATACTTGTGTGTTTCATTCACTGTTACACGTGTGGGATGAGGAATGCAGGGGCAGACACAGCCATGCATGACTTCCAGTTTGATTCACGTACACATGTCGCGAATCCAATAATTTGTATCTTTTGAGCGTATGTGATTATTCACACTGCTGAGGCGTAACGCTTAATCCATCTTTTACCTGGGTTGAGCACCTGGTGCAGCAGCAGCAGCAGTCCATTGCACCGCCTGACTGACCGTTTGGTGAGTGTGTGGTGGTGTGGAGGAGGAGGAGGAGGAGGAGGGCGAAGATTGAAGCTGGCGTTTATTGTGTCACCTCGCTAATATTCCTGCGTTCCAGTCTCTTGTAACAGTATTGTCACAGTATTGTAACAGTATTGTCACAGTAGAAGCGTTACGTGGACGTTCAGCCTGGCTCCGTCATACACGTACCTCGTGTCTTTTCACCATTTCGTTCATCAGTTCTGCAGAGTCGTATGTGTCGAGGCCAAGCAACATGCATTCTTGTGGTAGTACCCTCACGACGGAGATAGTTGGTATGTTGGTAGTCAAGATCAGTATGTCTACTTGTTCCTAATTTTCTGTGAAGTGGACAAACATATAGATTTTTCCAGCAATTTCAGTCAACCGTTTCGCTTTCTTATTGTCTGATATCATAAACCCGTGAGATTAAATGGTGTGCCAACTTCCCTGGGAAAGTATCATTGTGGTGCCAATTCTTTATAAGATAAGGATCTGCAAAGTAGAGAAATGCTCTCGTTTGTCCTGTTAGAGAAGAAACAAAAATTGGTATCATTTGATATATGAGAGGAATCGTATGACATAAGGAAGGACTTTCCTGTAGTGTGGGTAATTCATCCAGGCTCCCCAGACCTTACCTAAACATCTTGGGGTAATAATATTACTCAGGTTAAGTGTCAGTATTGAGAAGGATCACAATACATTACTGTACATCATCACACGTACATTAATCTTGCTCTTTCCCCTCCCAGATTGACATCACTAGCAACGTATGTTACTGTATAGTGTCCTGCTGAAGATCTGTCAGTACTGGTAGATGATGTATGTTTGTCAACCATTGTAGTGTACAGTAAAGTACTATAAGATGCTGGGAAACCATTGTAGTGTACAGTAAAGTGCTATATTATGCTAGGAAACCATTGTAGTGTACAGTAAAGTACTATAAGATGCAGGGAAACCATTGTAGTGTACAGTAAAGTGCTATATTATGCTAGGAAACCATTGTAGTGTACAGTAAAGTACTATAAGATGCAGGGAAACCATTGTAGTGTACAGTAAAGTGCTATATTATGCTGGGAAACCATTGTAGTGTACAGTAAAGTGCTATATTATGCTGGGAAACCATTGTAGTGTACAGTAAAGTACTATAAGATGCTGGGAAACCATTGTAGTGTACAGTAAAGTACTATAAGATGCAGGGAAACCATTGTAGTGTACAGTAAAGTGCTATATTATGCTGGGAAACCATTGTAGTGTACAGTAAAGTACTATAAGATGCTGGGAAACCATTGTAGTGTACAGTAAAGTACTATAAGATGCTGGGAAACCATTGTAGTGTACAGTAAAGTACTATAAGATGCTGGGAAACCATTGTAGTGTACAGTAAAGTGCTATATTATGCTAGGAAACCATTGTAGTGTACAGTAAAGTACTATAAGATGCTGGGAAACCATTGTAGTGTACAGTAAAGTACTATAAGATGCTGGGAAACCATTGTAGTGTACAGTAAAGTACTATAAGATGCTGGGAAACCATTGTAGTGTACAGTAAAGTGCTATACCATGCAGGGAAACCATTGTAGTGTACAGTAAAGTGCTATACCATGCAGGGAAACCATTGTAGTGTACAGTAAAGTGCTATACCATGCAGGAAAACTATTGTAGTGTACAGTAAAGTACTATACCATGCAGGGAAACCATTGTAGTGTACAGTAAAGTACTATACCATGCAGGGAAACCATTGTAGTGTACAGTAAAGTACTATACCATGCTGGGAAACCATTGTAGTGTACAGTAAAGTACTATACCATGCAGGGAAGTCACTGTACGTCACAGAGGAGCCAGCGATGGTGATCGTATAAGACGTTACCTGGTTCTATATTATAATGTTATATGACTTATAGGGTCTCCATATATCAACCCTGCAGTCTCTGCGGTACGATCCTTGACCACATAGGTACGACGACCCTTGGCCACGACGGTACGAGTCTTGAGCACAACGGTACGATCCTTGACCACGACGGTACGACCTTTGAGCACGACGATACGATCCTTGAGCACGACGGTACAACCTTCTTTGGCCACGACGGTACAACCTTCTTTGGCCACGACGGTGCGACCCTTGAGCACGACGGTGCGATCCTTGAGCACGACGGTACGATCCTTGAGCACGACGGTACGACCTTTGGCCACGACGGTACGACCCTTGACCACGACGGTATGATCCTTGAGCACGAAGGTACGACCCTTGACCACGACGGTATGATCCTTGAGCACGACGGTACGACCTTTGGCCACGACGGTACGACCCTTGACCACGACGGTACGATCCTTGAGCACGACGGTACGACCCTTGATCACGACGGTGCGACCCTTGATCACGACGGTACGACACCTTAGACCTCGACCATTGGACGCGCTGGTTGTCAGGGGTCACGTCCAAGAGCAGGCTGTTATGATGGCCATAATTGGCACCGTCGTGTGTTCAAAGGGTTAAGTGACTGGTCAGCTCATGAACGATATCCCCACTATAGAACGCTGGCCTTGGTTCTACAGTGATGGTCAGGTATCGTATATACGATCACAGTACAATACAGTTGGGTACTTCGTATGATTGCTGTAGACTATTGTACAGTTATTGTAGAATTGGTTTATTATAATTGTATGTGTCCGTAGACTGTCGCGCGATCGAATTAGAAAAAGGCTGAGTATCGGATGTGACTGTAGATTGTCGTACGACTATTGTAGAAGAGGCTGATATCGTATGTGACTGCAGACTGTCGTACGGTTATTGTAGAAAGGCAGAGTATTGTACGTGACTGTAGACTGTTGTGCGAGTGTTGTAGAATTGAGTATCGTCTGTAACTGCTGACTGACGTATGATTATCGTAGACTTAGTTGAGTGACGCATGTGACTGTATGCCGTCGTGCAGTCATTGTAGACTTTATTTAGCTATCGTATGTAACCGTAGACTGTCGCACTGTTATTGAATAAAATGGTGAGTGTCGTATGTGGCCGTAGACTATCGTAAGAGTATTGCATGACATGTGCTGGGTATCGTTCCTGACAGCGCACTGTGCACGATATACGACGGTTGTAGACGTAACGTCAGGCTGGGTCAAGTATCGTAGGGTACGATTGGTTAGGTTAGTTATTGTATAACTGTCGTACGACTATTGTAGAACACGAGTGGGTATTGGATGCATCTCTTGTAGACCGGTACAGTTATTGTGCATTACGCATTGGTATTGTTTATGCCTATAGACTATCGCAAGCGTATTGTAGAGTAGGTTTGAGTACATTGTAGAATATCATACAGATATGGTAGTATACGAATGGGTATCGTATGCGACTGTTGTCCTCCAGATTGTGGTAGCACAATACGGCTGGGTATTGTATACAACTGTAGATTGTCGTACCGTTAATGGGTATCGCAGTGACTGTTATCTGTCGTACAATTATTGTAGAAGACGGTTAACTATTGTATGCTACAGTAGACTTTCATATGATTACTGCATGATAATAAGACTGATTATTGCATGTGCGTTAATCTTCGCTCTATTATTGTTGGGTATTGTAAGTGGCTCTAGGCTGTCACGAATGATATTGAGTCATCATTAATTATTAAGTATTGTAGATGACTTTAAGTGATCGTAGATTATTATTTCTAGCGTATCGTAGATGGGTGCTGGCTCACGTAGCACATGTAGGCTAATGTAGAATGACTGAAGGGTATTAGAAAGGGATGTACAGCATCTTGGAGGAATGTAACATGTCTTTCGCAACTATCGTAGATGGCACAGACTATCGCATGTGCCGTAATACCTGGTTGCAGCTATCGTAATGATCGTGCACATGTGCCGTAATACCTGGTTGCAGCTATCGTAATGATCGTGCACATGTGCCGTAATACCTGGTTGCAGCTATCGTAATGATCGTGCACATGTGCTGTAATACCTGGTTGCATCTATCGTAATGATCGTGCACATGTGCCGTAATACCTGGTTGCAGCTATCGTAATGATCGTGCACGTGTGCCGTAATACCTGGTTGCAGCTATCGTAATGATCGTGCACGTATGCCGTAATACCTGGTTGCAGCTATCGTAATGATCGTGCACGTGTAGATTTCTTCTTCCTGTGAAATGACTGACTGACTCCAGTCTGTCTTGTTTACAATAGTGGGACGTACGTCACTGTTGACTGTGTGGTGAGACACAGTCAGGGAAACAGTGACGTAATGAAACATAGTGACGAAATGAGCACACAGTCAGGGAAACAGTGACGTAATGAAACATAGTGACGAAATGAGCACACAGTCAGGGAAACAGTGACGTAATGAAACATAGTGACGAAGTGAGACACAGTCAGGGAAACACTGACGTAATGAAACATAGTGACGAAGTGAGACACAGTCAGGGAAACACTGACGTAATGAAACATAGTGACGAAGTGAGACACAGTCAGGGAAGCAGTGACGTAATGAAACATAGTGACGAAGTGAGCACACAGTCAGGGAAACAGTGACGTAATGAAACATAGTGACGAAGTGAGCACACAGTCAGGGAAACAGTGACGTAATGAAACATAGTGACGAAATGAGCACACAGTCAGGGAAACAGTGACGTAATGAAACATAGTGACGAAGTGAGACACAGTCAGGGAAACACTGACGTAATGAAACATAGTGACGAAGTGAGACAGTCAGGGAAACACTGACGTAATGAAACACTGTGATTTAGTGAGACAGCCAGGGGAACTGTGACGTAATGAAACAGTGACATAGTGAAATAGGTAGGGAAACAGTGACGTAATGAAACTCAGTGACGTAGTGAAACAGCTAGGGAAACAGTGGCGTAATGAAGCTCAGTGGCGTAGCGAGACAGCCAAGGAAACAGTAATGTAATGAAACTCAGTGACGTAGTGAAACTGCCAGGGAAACAGTGACGTAATGAAACTCAATGACGTAGCGAGACAGCCAGGGAAACAGTGACGTAATGAAACTCAGTGACGTAGCGAGACAAGCCAGGGAAAGAGTGGCGTAATGAAACTCAGTGACGTAGTGAAACAGCCAGGGAAACAGTGACGTAATGAAACTCAGTGACGTAGTGTGAGACAGGTTGAGAAACAGTGACGCGCCAGCTGGACAAAGGGACGTAATGAGGCAGACAGTGACGCAGTGAAAGACAGGGGAAGAATGAGCGACGTACTGAGAGAGAGAGAGAGAGAGAGAGAGAGAGAGAGAGAGAGAGAGAGAGAGAGAGAGAGAGAGAGAGATGGGGAAATGACAGCCCTTGTACCAGCAGCGATGACAGTGGAAAACACCTGTGACATAGCTGAGGCAGTAATGGAGGCTGAGAAAGCTGAAGTGACAGCGAGACAGCTCGGCCATTACCTGCTGACACACGGCTGAGGTAACAACCGTCCACCAGTAAGACAGCTGAGGTAACACCATACCGGCCAGACACAGAAGGGTTTGGTTATGAAGCTGAGATAGGAACTAGTGACATACCCCTGAGGTAACGCCTCACCGGTGAATGGTTGAAGCTCAGCGCCGGACACAGCAGAGGTGAGGACTAGTGATAATGCTGAGGTAACGTCTGGTGACATTTGGTAACACACAGCTGAGGTAACGTATGGTGACGGTAGCACACAGCTTAGGTAACGTCTGGTGAGAGTAACACACAGCTTAGGTAACATCTGGTGACGGTAATACACAGCTGAGGTAACGTCTGGTGACACAGTTGATAACACAGAGCTGAGGTCAAACTTGGTTCACATGGCAGGGGTAACACCTGGTGACACGTCTGAGGTAACACTTGGTGACAAACAACTGAGATTACGCGTGACAATACAAAGCTGAGGTAAAAAAAACCTTGTAACACACCTGAGGTAAAAACCCCGTGACGGCTGAGATAATACGTGATAACACAACTGAGGTAGCAGCTGATAACACAGCTGAGGTAACACCTGGTGACTGGTGACGCACACGTAAGCTCACACATGGTAACACATAGAGATAACATCATGCAATACAGCTGAGGGAACAACCGATGATACACAGCTGAGGTAACACCTGGTGTCACTCCTAAAGTAATAGCTGGTGACAGCTGAGATAAATCCCGGTGACATACACCTGAGGACACATCTTTTGACGTAACTGAGTTAAAGCAGCTGAGGTCACCTGTTACGAACCAGCCGGAGTAACCGCGTGACATAGATGAGATAATTGGTAACACAACTAAAATAACACCTGGTTACTCAATTGAAGTAACGCATGGTGACACATCAGAGGTAACACATGGTAACTCACCCGAGTTAATACACCTGAAATAACACCTGGTGACCCTGCTGAGGTGACACATGGTGACATAGCTGAGGTAACCCATGGTGACATCACATTACGGTATCACTGCTGAAATAACACGAAATAACGCCACTGAGCCAACGCTTGTTGACTCAACTGAGGTCACACTTAGCGTGTCACAGCTGAGGTAACAGAACTTACGTAACATTGCTGAGGTAACACTTGGTTAGGTAACACACAGCTGAGGTAACAAAACTTACGTAACATAGCTGAGGTAACACTTGGTTAGGTAACATACAGACGAGGTAACAAAACTTACGTAACATAGCTGAGGTAACACTTGGTTAGGTAACACACAGCTGAGGTAACAGGTGGGACAGCTGAGGTACCAGTGGACCTGTGAAGGGAATATTAGAGCAGTTGGCTTATTCTGTGTGTACCGGGTGCCGTGGGGGGGGGGGGGGGGGGGGGTTGACCTGTTGCTCCCCTGCTGAGGTAACATCTGGTGATACAGCTGAGGTAACTACCCTCCCCTGGGTGACCCACCTCAGGTGCACACACCTGGGTGGCAGCGCCCAACAGCCTGATGAACCAGGCCTTCAACGAGCGGGTCTCGCTGGTTAGAGACCGGGTCACGGGGATAGAGATGAGACCCTGAAATCGATGGAAAAGTTAAGTTGAGCTGAGCAGTGGACATGACTGAGGTAATTTAGCGACATAGCGAAAGTATCTGGAGACCTGTGACGCCTGGCTGACACATTCATCCACTGAGACAACTGAAGCACACTCACCTCAGCTGCTGCTGAGACATACAGGAGGTCAAGTGGGCACATGCTGAGGTAACCTTTTGCGAGGAGGAACCAGCTGAGATAACGGTTACTGAAACATACCTTATTATCGTTAGAGAGAGAGAGAGAGAGAGAGAGAGAGAGAGAGAGAGAGAGAGAGAGAGAGAGAGAGAGAGAGAGTAGTTAACAGTGGACCTAAGCTAAGTTTGAGCTAGTGTGGCACAGATGATGTCACGGCATAGTGAGGCGCACCTGAGGTTACCACTGCTGTAACACAGTCACTGGGAACCACTGGAACTCTGCCACAGTAACGACAACCACTGATGTAATAGCTGAGGTGAACACTAGCGAGACATTCTGAAGTTGATGTAAAAGTGGAATGGATACATATCCCACAGGTCACGACTGCTGAGAAAACTGGAGACTGGAGAGAGACGGCTGAGGTTATACTGAATGACTGAGACAGCAGAGGATGAGAGTGACGTTTTTTCCGGCTGAGGTGACAAACTTTCCAGGTACAGATGAAGAAACGATGAGACACAGCTGAGGTAATAAAGGAGTTGAGATAAGAATGATAATGAAGGAGTAACACAGCTGAGGTAGCTAGGGAGCTGAGATGAGAATGAAGGATTAGACACAGCTGAGGTAGTCAGGGAGCTGAGATAAGAATGAAGGAGTAAGGTACAGCTGAGGTAGTTAGGGAGCTGAGATAAGAATGAAGGAGTAAGGCACAGTTGAGGTAGTCAGGGAACTGAGATAAGAATGAAGGAGTAAGACACAGCTGAGGTAGTCAGGGAACTGAGATAAGAATGAAGAAGTAAGACACAGCTGAGGTAGTCAGGGAACTGAGATAAGAATGAAGGAGTAAGACACAGCTGAGGTAGTCAGGGAACTGAGATAAGAATGAAGGATTAGACACAGCTGAGGTAGTTAGGGAGCTGAGATAAGAATGAAGGATTAGACACAGCTGAGGTAGTTAGGGGGCTGAGATAAGAATGAAGGAGTAAGACACAGCTGAGGTATTTTGGAGCTGAGATGACAATGAAGGAGTAACACAGCTGAGGTAGTTAGGGAGCTGAGATAAGAATGAAGGATTAGACACAGCTGAGGTAGTTAGGGAGCTGAGATAAGAATGAAGGATTAGACACAGCTGAGGTAGTTAGGGAGCTGAGATGACAATGAAGGAGTAACACAGCTGAGGTAGTTAGGGAGCTGAGGTAAGAATGAAGGATTAGACACAGCTGAGGTAGTTAGGGAGCTGAGATAAGAATGAAGGAGTGAGACACTGCTGAGGTAGTAAGGGAACTGAGATAAGAATGAAGGAGTAAGGCACAGCTGAGGTAGTTAGGGAGTTGAGATAAGAATGAAGGAGTAAGACACAGCTGAGGTAGTAAGGGAACTGAGATAAGAATGAAGGAGTAAGGCACAGCGGAGGTAGTCAGGGAACTGAGATAAGAATGAAGGAGTAAGACACAGCTGAGGTAACTAAGACGTGATGCAGAGGATGACCCGGCCATTGTAGAGATGGACCGCTGAGGTAACTAAGACGTGATGCAGAGGATGACCCGGCCATTGTAGAGATGGACCGCTGAGGTAACTAAGACGTGATGCAGAGGATGTAACGCACTGATATGTGACACAGCTGAGGTAACAGTAATGACAGGTGAAGTAACACAGGGTTACTACGGTAACAGTATAACTCATGGTAACGGTGTGACATGCACAACAGGAGACCTCAGCTTAGGTAACAGGAGACGTAACTGTTGTAACAGTATTGGTTATCTGTTAAGACAGCTGATGAGATACAGATGAAGGAGCAGCCCAGAAGATATCATGACTGAGGTAAGTTTAAAGTACAGATACAACTGATGAACCTTGAACACAGCTGAGGTAAGTAACATAGGTGTTAGGAGTGAGTCCAGCTGAAGGTAAATCTGAGACAAGTGATGATGAGAGAAACGTCTGAAGCTGATACACAGAACTGAGTTAAAGCCAGGGCTGAGACAGATGAAGTAAAGATTCACACAGAACTGAGTTAAATAAGCGAGACACCGCTTAAGTGTAAGAGATGAGGTTAGAGTGAAGCAGTACAAGAATAAGGAAGACTTAACCTAGTGAGAGTGCCAGCTGAGGTGAGCTAAGAATACGACATAACTGAGGGAAGCATGAGACCCTCTGCTGAGGTGATAGGACGCCAAGTGAGATTCGAGTGTGACGCAGGTGACTTAGCGAACCACGACGCAGGTGAGTCGTGAGTCAGAGGTAATGAAGAGAGTGTTCAGTTCTTCCTAGGGCCAGAGTGAAACATGAGGCCAGACTGCAGTATGTGCGAGGTGAGGGTGTGGGAGACCGTCGGGCCGAGTGCGAGACAAACCAGTTTATGGTGTGAGACCCGTCGCGGGGGGGTAGGAGCCCCCCCCCGAGTGGAGAACACAGCTGAGGCAGAAGTGAGATAACTTACACCAGACTGAGGAATGCGGGTGGTATGTGATCCAGCTGAGCTCATTACCCAGACACACCTCAACCTGACCCCGCGGGAGCACCACGGTACACGATAGCCCAGCCTTAGACCTGAGCCTTAGGCGGTAGGTCAAGGGTGAGGGCATTACATCCCCATGGGTCGGGCCATCGTGGTCCCAGGGTAAGGTTCGTGGGTGGGTGGCTGGCTCAGCCGGTGAAACGCGCAGCTTTTCCTCACATTCGAGGTCGTCCACACAGTCTACATGATGATGGCGATGCATTATTTATATTTCAGAAGAACCGCCAAAGTAATAAAGGAAGTAGAATACAAACTGACACGCCGGGGAGCTGTTGTGCATGACCAGGACTGGTTCATGACAGTCGTCAACTCGTACAGCAGACACAACCAACGTGGTCACATATAGATCTGGTGTCCCTCATGTGGAGAACTGCTGACCTCGTAAAAAGCATCCAATGATGGTGTGGTTGTCGCTACCTAACTAAATGTGTATAACATAAGCCTTGAAAAATTCTGCAAATCTCATATATATATATATATATATATATATATATATATATATATATATATATATATATATATATATATATATATATATATATTCTGCTGTTGTGTTAGATATATGTTGATATGGTAAGGTCATTAAGAATATAGTGTTACGGTATAAATACAGGAGCAGTAAGAAACAAACATTATATCCTGTTCATTCATTTACGAATGTATATATATTTGTCCTTGTAATTGTTACTTTGTTCATATGGTATAGTAAGGAGATGAGTCGTGTATACGTATGTATGTCATCCTGCTTCATATACACACATTAGCCAACACGGTATAACATTCATGAAATCCCTGAGGTGGCTGCGTGGGGCCAACACGGGAGCAACAAGCAAATAACACAAGGGAATGTGTGTTGGAGGCAAGAGGAGGAGGGTGGGCTGGCTGGGGGGGTACCAGTGAGAGTGAATGTAGGCGAGTGGTGCCAAGTTCAGTAGGTGACCCAGATACTGGCTGCTGCTGCTGCTGCTGCTGCTGCCGACGAGACACGCCCGCCACCACTACTACTCCCTCCCCCCCATCACCACCTACCCCACACCTACCTACCACGCACACACACACACACACACACACACACACACACACACACACACACACACACACACACACACACTACTTATCCCTTACTCCCTTAATAGATGACCTAGAGGCGAACATGCACGTTCTACTTTATTAAAGTTTACATTTGTATTCTGAAAATATGCACCAGTACGGACTATACAACACACACACACACACACACACACACATACATACATTCAGACTTACATAAATGGACTTACTTAAACACGATTCAAAATCATAATGATTATAAAGAGACATAACCCAAGCTTACGCCAGGTAGCTGGCTATTAATCGATCATCTCCAAAGAGGAGGAACAACTGGGTTGGCTGTGACCCGGCTTCTCTCTCTGCAGGCTTCGAACCCTGACCCGTTAGATTGGTTGGTCGCAACGCTAACGGCTTCATTATGTGTGTGTTTGTACCTTGAATGTTGTTATCCTTGGAATGTAACTGGAAGAACCATACAGCAATATAACCATCCAATATAATCCTTGTCATGAAACTAGAACCATACAACAATATAATCATCCAATATAACCATCCAATATAATCCATGGCATGAAACTAGAACCATACAACAATATAACCATCCAATATAATCCATGGCATGAAACTAGAACCATACAACAATATAATCATTCAATATAATCCTTGTCATGAAACTAGAACCATACAATATAATCTTTGTCATGAAACTAGAACCATACAATATAATCTTTGTCATGAAACTAGAACCATACAATATAATCCATGGCATGAAACTAGAACCATACAATATAATCCATGGCATGAAACTAGAACCATACAATATAATCATTCAATATAGTCCTTGTCATGAAACTAGAACCATACAATATAATCATTCAATATAGTCCTTGTCATGGAACTAGAACTATACAATATAATCCTTGGCATGAAACTAGAACCATGCAACAATATAACCATCCAGTATAATCCTTGGCATGAATCTAAAACAATATAACCATCCAATATGATCCTTGTCATGAAACGAACCATACAATATAATCCTTGACATGAAGCTAGAACCATACAATATAGTCATCCGGTATAATCCTTGTCATGAAACTAGAACCATACAATATAATCATCCAATATAATCCTTGTCATGAAACTAGAACCAGACAAGAAAATAACCATCCAATATAATCCTTGTCATGAAACTAGAACCATACAATATAACCAGTATAATCCTTGTCATGAAACGAACCATACAATATAATCCTTATCATGAAACGAACCTTCCAGTATAATCCTTGTAATGAAACGAACCATACAATATAACCATCTAATATAATCCTCGTCAAACTAGAACCATACAGTATAATCATTCAATATAATCTTTGTCATGAAACTAGAACAGTATAATCATCCAATATAATCCTTGTCATGAAACGAACCATTCAATATAATTTCCTTTGTCATGAAACTAGAACCTTACAATATAATCATCCAATATAATCCTTGTCATGAATCTAGAACCATGCAATATAACCTTCCAATATAGTCCTTGTCATGAAACTAGTAACATACAATATAATCATCCAGTATAATGCTTGTCATGAAACTAGAAGAATAAAACAATATAATCCTTGTCATGAAACGAACCATACAATATAACCATTCAATATAATCCGTCATGAAGCTAGAACCATCCAACAATATAACCATCCAATATAATCCTTGTCATGAAAGTAGAACCATACAGTATAATCCTTGTCATGAAACTAGAACCATACAATATAATCATCCAATATAATCCTTTTCATGAAACTAGAACCATACGTCAATATAACCATCCAATATAATCCTTGTCATGAAACCAGAACCATACAATATAACCATCCAAAGTAATCCTTGTCATGAAGCTAGAACCATGCAATATAACCATTCAATATAATCCTTGTCGAAACTAGAACCATACAACAATATAACCATCTAATATAATCCTTGTCATGAAACTAGAACCATGCAAGAATATAATTGAACTCAAAACAAATGCCGGTATTTCATTTTTGTTGTAGTCGTTGCTGCCACTTCCTCCCAATCTCCTTTATACCAATCATTTTGGTTTCATTATAACGTTTGCCGATGACAGTTCTGTCTTTTGCTGGTCGAGTGGACAACACTCACGTAACCAGCTGTCTGATTTGGTCCAATGCAATTTCGAACTGTCGCAAAATAACTTGTAAACAAGCTTGTTTTCCATAATGGCGACAGCTGTTGTGTTTGTGAGTGTATGTACCTGTTTGATTATGTTATTACCAACATTTTAAAATTCTGCGCTGTCCGTATTTACTACATCATCGCTCCTCTTATTCCTTTCATCCACCACTCTCGAACTATGTAAGTTTTTATCATATTTCAAAAAAAAAAAAAAACAAAAAAACACCATGTCCACCCCACACTCCCACGTTGAACATTACGTCCACCCCACACTCCCACGTTGAACATTACGTCCACTCCACACGTCCACGTTGAACATTACGTCACTCCACACGTCCACGTTGAACATTACGTCCACCCCACACTCCCACGTTGAACATTACGTCACTCCACACGCCCACGTTGAACATTACGTCCACCACACACGCTCACGTTGAACATTACGTCTATCCCACACGCCCACGTTGAACATTACGTCACCTCCACACGTCCACGTTGAACATTACGTCCACTCCACACGTCCACGTTGAACATTACGTCCACCCCACACTCCCACGTTGAACATTACGTCCACTCCACACGTCCACGTTGAACATTACGTCCACTCCACACGTCCACGTTGAACATTACGTCCACTCCACACGTCCACGTTGAACATTACGTCCACTCCACACGTCCACGTTGAACATTACGTCACTCCACACGTCCACGTTGAACATTACGTCCACTCCACACGTCCACGTTGAACATTACGTCCACTCCACACGTCCACGTTGAACATTACGTCCACTCCACACGTCCACGTTGAACATTACGTCCACTCCACACGCCCACGTTGAACATTACGTCACTCCACACGTCCACGTTGAACATTACGTCCACTCCACACGTCCACGTTGAACATTACGTCCACTCCACACGTCCACGTTGAACATTACGTCACTCCACACGTCCACGTTGAACATTACGTCCACTCCACACGTCCACGTTGAACATTACGTCACTCCACACGTCCACGTTGAACATTACGTCACTCCACACGTCCACGTTGAACATTACGTCACTCCACACGTCCACGTTGAACATTACGTCCACTCCACACGTCCACGTTGAACATTACGTCACTCCACACGTCCACGTTGAACATTACGTCCACTCCACACGTCCACGTTGAACATTACGTCCACTCCACACGTCCACGTTGAACATTACGTCCACTCCACACGTCCACGTTGAACATTACGTCACTCCACACGTCCACGTTGAACATTACGCCCACTCCACACGTCCACGTTGAACATTACGTCCACTCCACACGTCCACGTTGAACATTACGTCCACCCCACACTCCCACGTTGAACATTACGTCCACCCCACACTTCCACGTTGAACATTCGCCCACCCCACACTCCAATTGAACATTACGTCCCCTCCCATTTTCAGTTAAACTTACGTCCCCCCCCACCCCACGTTGAACTTTACGCCCCACCCCACCTCCCACGTTGAACTTAGCCCACCCCACACTCCACGTTGAACATTACGCCCACCCCACACTCCACGTTGCTTACGTCCACCCCACACCCCCACGTTGAACATTACGTCCACCCACACCCCCAGTTGAACATTCGTCCACCCCCACCCCCACGTTGAACTTAGTCCACCCACACTCCACGTTGAACTTTTCGCCACCCCAGTCCCGTTGCCCATTCGTCCATCCCACCCCACGTTAACATTACGTCCACCAAACGCCACGTTGAACTTACGTCCCCCCCCACACGCCCACGTTGAACGTTACGTCGATCCCACATGCCTCCGTTGAATATAACGTCCACTACACACGCCCACGTTGAACATTACGTCGATCCCACACGCCTCCGTTGAACACCATGTCCACCCCACACGCCCACGTTGAACATTACGCCCACCCTACACGCCCATGTTGAATATTACACGCCCATGATGAACGTTACCTTCCTACCCACACGCTCATGTTCAATATTACGCGCACGTTGAACATTACACCCACTTAACACACCATCGTTGAACGATGCGCCAACTATACATATCCACGCTGAAGCACTTGGACACGCCTCAGAACGCGAAGATGAACGCCTGTGCCCACGCCCGCGACCGGTCATCGTACAGGACTAACCACGGTTACCATGGTAACACACGTGGTGGGGTGTAACACTGGAGTGTGACACATACCCACGTAGGTGGCCATGGTAACACGGACTGGGGTGTAACGCTGTAGCTGCAGTGTGACACATACCCGCGCAGGTGGCCATGGTAACACGTGCTGGGGTGTAACGGTGTAGCTGGAGTGTGACACATACCCGCGTAGGTGGCCATGGTAACACGGACTGGGGTGTAACGCTCTAGCTGCAGTGTGACACATACCCGCGCAGGTGGCCATGGTAACACGTGCTGGGGTGTAACGGTGTAGCTGGAGTGTGACACATACCCGCGTAGGTGGCCATGGTAACACGGGCTGGGGTGTAACGGTGTAGCTGGAGTGTGACACATACCCGCGCAGGTGGCCATGGTAACACGTGCTGGGTTGTAACGGTGTAGCTGGAGTGTGACACATACCCGCGCAGGTGGCCATGGTAACACGTGCTGGGGTGTAACGGTGTAGCTAGAGTGTGACACATACCCGCGCAGGTGGCCATGGTAACACGTGCTGGGGTGTAACGCTCAGCCCAGCCTGACTTCCTGTATATCAGGAAAAAATGTTTAGAAAATGAATTGACTTTTTCTCATATGTTCCCACGTGAGAGGCAGACCCACGTAGGCTGGGACGACAGCTACTGAAACTGTTGACTACGACGGTTTAGCACGACCATGCGACGGTTTAGTACGACCATGCGGCGGTTTAGCACGACCATACGACGGTTTGGCACGACTATCCGACGGTTTAGCACGACCATGCGACGGTTTAGCACGACCATACGACGGTTTAGCACGACTATCCGACGGTTTAGCACGACCATGCGACGGTTTGGCACGACTATGCGACGGTTTAGCACAACCATGCGGCGGTTTAGTACGACCATGCAACGGTTTAGCACGACCATGCGGCGGTTTAGCAGGGCGGTTTAGCAGGAGGGTCAGAGGGCAGGCCATGATAATGAAGGGTGGTAGGGTCGTGTTCAGGGAGGTGGTGTGGTCGTATTCATGTTGCTCTCAACCCACGAATTTACCTTGTACACCCAGGGAACCTGAGCTGCTGAATACATACATGGCCCGGTTAACGAGTCGGGGCAGTACTTACCCTCACTAATGAGGAAGAACACCATAACAATACCACCTACCAAATTCTCTAATGGCAGGAAATCCTTAATGTATATATATATATATATATATATATATATATATATATATGTGTGTGTGTGTGTGTGTTGGAAAGGAGCACATTTTTGCGCGTGATCAAGAATTATTCCTGAGTCCACAGGGAAAATGAACTGACTTATATTTCTCTCTTGTGCCTTCCCTGGTGATGTGATTATTACACGAAAGTGCACTTGGGAACTTATCGTGTTTCATTTTCCCCGTAGACTCATAGGAATATATATTTTTTTTTTTTTCAAACTATTCGCCATTTCCCGCATTAGCGAGGTAGCGTTAAGAACAGAGGACTGGGCCTTTGAGGGAATACCCTCACCTGGCCCAATTCTCTGTTCCTTCTTTTGGAAGAAAAAAAAAAAAAAAAAAAGAGAGGGGAGGATTTCCAGCCCCCCGCTCCCTCCCCTTTTAGTCGCCTTCTACGACACGCAGGGAATACGTGGGAAGTATTCTTACTCCCCTATCCCCAGGGATATGGAATATATATATATATATATATATATATATATATATATATATATATATATATATATATATATGTGTGTGTGTGTGTGTGTGTGTGTAATGTGTATATAATAGGCATGAGATGAGAGGATAGTAGTAGTAATTGCAGGTTAGGTTCAGATGCGTGAGTTGAAGGCCTTCATGTGTGGTGCTCCTGACCATCCAGCCAGCCACCACACTCATGGTGCACCCCGACACACACACACACACACACACACCCCTCCCTCACCCTCTTCCTCAGGAGGTAGGGTGGCCGAGGCCTCGGGCTCCGGAGGTTGCCGTTGTGCCCCAGGGTAGGTAGCCCACCCGCACCCACAGTGTTGACGTGCGACCCTGGGTTATGTTGTCAGTGGGGAGACGTCATTGTGTAAGGTGCTCCTCCAGTTCGTCACCTCAGTGGAAGGGTTCACTCCTCACCATGAGGCTGGTCACTGTCTGTGGTGGACGAACATGGTCAGTGTGGAGATGGTCTCAAGTAGCTGTGCTCTCGTTAGCTGTGAATCTGCACCAAAATATCGTAACTATTTCCTCTCTCTCTCTCTCTCTCTCTCTCTCTCTCTCTCTCTCTCTCTCTCTCTCTCTCTCTCTCTCTCTCTCTATATATATATATATATATATATATATATATATATATTTTTTTTTTTTTTATTATACTTTGTCGCTGTCTCCCGCGTTTGCGAGGCATATATATATATATATATATATATATATATATATATATATATATATATATATATATATATATAGTGATAATAATGATAGCTGCAGAAGTTGGTGATCAAGTTTAGAAGTGTGTGATGGGAGAAAGTTGAGAATTAGCCTGAATTGAAGTAATGGTTCATAAGTTGGAGAGGGAGAGAGGTTGGTGAGAGTGTGGGTCTGACTGGAAAGAACCCGGAGGTGTTGGTGACGCCTGGTAGTGCACCTGCAGCAACCATGGAAGCAGAAGTAAGTCATAATGTTGGTCATTATGATCTAATGTTACATAATTCCTAAATGGCTAAGACCGAATGGTTAGTCAACACTATTAAACATATAACGAAATGTCGACAAAGAAATATTACGAACAATTACATTCTGACATTCCTTAAAACACATGTGGCTTCTTGAAAGTGTCGTATGTAGTTTTATATTCCAATTTCTTTTACAAAATTTATCAACGTATTTACGTTAATTCATAATATTATTATTTACAATTTTTCCAATGCTTATATTCCTTACAGGTTCCTGTACGTTTGGCGTTCCTCGCTAATGATGCAGTTGTGCACAGTAGGGTGGGTGGAGGGGACTAATGATGCAGTTATGCACAGTAGGGTGGGTGGAGGGGACTAATGATGCAGTTGTGCACAGTAGGGTGGGTGTGGGTGGAGGGGACTAATGATGCAGTTGTGCACAGTAGGGTGGGTGTGGGTGGAGGGGACTAAGGTCCTGCCTGGGAACACTGAGGATTGTGTGGCAGAAGGGGACATTGTGCATGAGGGCACACATGGGTATGTTTGATGCCATAGCAGTCCCGACGGTGTTGCATAGATGCGAGACGTGGGCCAAAGATTTAGAAAAAAAAAATACAGACGAGAGTGTATGTTGAGGCATAGATGTTTGAGGAGGGTTGATCAGATGTGAAGTCATGTGTGGTAGTGAGAGGAGTATGGAAGAGCGAGCTGTGGGCTGATGATTTGGTAGTGATTACGGGTATAGATGACACAACTGGAGGACGAAGGATGGAGTGAAAGATGATTGGAATGCTCGAGGCGTGAACGTGCAGATGGATGCAGTTCCTGCACGTGATAGAGCGAAGTGGAACGATGTGGCATACAAGGGGCGACCTGCTGTGAGTGGAATGAAGCTGGCTGGGCATGTGTAGCAAGCAGTCAGGGGGACACTAAGAAAAGGTCTGCGGGGTCCTAGCTTCGTCTCTTCGATGTATATCAACTGACTGTTATATTTCTCTCTTGTGTCTCCCCTGATGATGTGATTATTACACGAAAGTGCACTTGGGAACTTTTCGTGTTTCATTTTCCCCGTGAACTCATAGGAATATATATATATATATATATATATATATATATATATATATATATATATATATATATATATATATATATGTGAATAAGAGCAAGGTAATTAGGTACAGTAGGGTTGAGGGTCAAGTCAATTGGGAGGTAAGTTTGAATGGAGAAAAACTGGAGGAAGTAAAGTGTTTTAGATATCTGGGAGTGGATCTGGCAGCGGATGGAACCATGGAAGCGGAAGTGGTTCATAGGGTGGGGGAGGGGGCGAAAATCATGGGAGCCTTGAAGAATGTGTGGAAGTCGAGAACATTATCTCGGAAAGCAAAAATGGGTATGTTTGAAGGAATAGTGGTTCCAACAATGTTGTATGGTTGCGAGGCGTGGGCTATGGATAGAGTTGTGCGCAGGAGGATGGATGTGCTGGAAATGAGATGTTTGAGGACAATGTGTGGTGTGAGGTGGTTTGATCGAGTAAGTAACGTAAGGGTAAGAGAGATGTGTGGAAATAAAAAGAGCTTGGTTGAGAGAGCAAAAGAGGGTGTTTTGAAATGGTTTGGGCACATGGAGAGAATGAGTGAGGAAAGATTGACCAAGAGGATATATGTGTCGGAGGTGGAGGGAACGAGGAGAAGTGGGAGACCAAATTGGAGGTGGAAAGATGGAGTGAAAAAGATTTTGTGTGATCGGGGCCTGAACATGCAGGAGGGTGAAAGGAGGGCAAGGAATAGAGTGAATTGGAGCGATGTGGTATACCGGGGTTGACGTGCTGTCAGTGGATTGAATCAGGGCATGTGAAGCGTCTGGGGTAAACCATGGAAAGCTGTGTAGGTATGTATATTTGCGTGTGTGGACGTATGTATATACATGTGTATGGGGGTGGGTTGGGCCATTTCTTTCGTCTGTTTCCTTGCGCCACCTCGCAAACGCGGGAGACAGCGACAAAGAAAAAAAAAAAAAAAACAATATATATATATATATATATATATATATATATATATATATATATATATATATATATATATATATATATATATTAAAGCGTTATATAGTAGATCGTGAGTGATTAGCGTCACTATGTAACCATGAGGCTCCACCCACAGCTTGGCTCACACGCTCTCGCCTCGTTTCCTAACCCTCACATTGCCTGCCCCAGCCCCTCCTGATGTGAACCCTGACATGCGGTTCCCTTGGGTCTGACCTTTCTGTAATTATTATTATTATTATATGATTATTATTATTATTATGATTATTATTATTATTATTGTTATCATTATTATATTATTCTATTATTATTATTATCATTATTATTATTATTATTATTATTATTATTATTATTATTATTATTATTTTTGTTATTATTATTATTATTATTATTATTATTATCATTAGTTGAGAAGTTTGAGGTATGGTTCAAGGGTGAGTAGGTTAGCATGACTGTAACCGTGACCCATGGTGAGCGCCAGTGTGAGCGTAACGTGTGTATGGCAGGAATGGTGTGGCTGGCTCACCCTACCTGATGTATATGATCCTCCAGGATCCTCAGTACGGTGAGGCCGGGGTGTTAGAGGGAGAGCGTTCTACACTCGTGGAGCCACATTTGTTGTGTTTCTGATTACGTTAACGACACTTTAAGCTGTCTGGCATCGCCGTCTCCCTGATTAGACCATTCCATCAACATGAGCCTCACACTAAACATGTGTGTGTGTGTGTCGCCACACGTTGAGTAATACACTCCTAAGTCAACACTGCAGCCTCGTACACTCCACGACGGGTATTTACGAAATGCCGCGAGACACAGCGATGTAGCGAAGGTTACACAGGTTATGCAACACCAACTTCCATCTAGAGAAATACTGAAGATGTCCTTGTGAAAAATGACTGTTGATTGGGGTCAACTTTTTTCACTGGGTGTATGGCTGAGGTCAAACTTCCCTTCCCTTCATGTGGTCAAGTGTGGCGGATTTTACTTGCAGTTGATGGTATCAGTCAAGTCCCCCGGGATTTGATCCGGTGAAAGAAGCCGTCTTACCTCTATCTCACATGACGTAATGTATTGTTAAAACCCCGAGGTCCCCCAGGGGCACCGTGGTCATATACGGTAGTAATGGTAGACACAAGGTGCGCAGGATATTACCTTAGTGCGCTAAGTACTGATCACCACACACACACACACACACACACACACACACACACACACACCTCCGTAACTTCCGATGGTTCAAAGTGTCTAACAACCTTAGATTATTGATATTTAAGTATTCATAAGTAAATCACCTTAAGTGTATTGAAGTGAACTGTGTTAAAAGATTATATTTTCAGTGTTACTTCAGCAATGTCTTCCTTCATGATGAAAATATTGATCATTATCGTAATGACCCGTGATGATACACGTCCTCTGTCAACGTTACGCTGAATCTTACAGTATTGGTAGTTTTATAACAACACTACGTTGAATCTTACAGTATCGGTAGTTTTATAACAATGCTACGTTAAATCTTACACTATCGGTAGTTTTATAACAACGCTACGTTAAATCTTACAGTATCGATAGTTTTGTAACAACGCTACGTTAAATCTTACAGTATCGGTAGTTTTATAACAATGCTACGTTAAATCTTACAGTATCGGTAGTTTTGTAACAACGCTACGTTAAATCTTACAGTATCGGTAGTTTTATAACAACGCTACGTTGAATCTTACAGTATCGGTAGTTTTATAACAACACTGCGTTGAATCTTACAGTATCGGTAGTTTTGTAACAACGCTACGTTAAATCTTACAGTATCGGTAGTTTTATAACAACGCTACGTTGAATCTTACAGTATCGGTAGTTTTGTAACAACACTACGTTAAATCTTACAGTATCGGTAGTTTTATAACGCTACGTTGAATCTTACAGTATCGGTAGTTTTGTAACAACACTACGTTAAATCTTACAGTATCGGTAGTTTTATAACGCTACGTTGAATCTTACAGTATCGGTAGTTTTGTAACAACACTACGTTAAATCTTACAGTATCGGTAGTTTTGTAACAACGCTACGTTAAATCTTACAGTATCAGTAGTTTTATAACGCTACGTTGAATCTTACAGTATCGGTAGTTTTGTAACAACACTACGTTAAATCTTACAGTATCGGTAGTTTTGTAACAACGCTACGTTAAATCTTACAGTATCAGTAGTTTTATAACGCTACGTTGAATCTTACAGTATCGGTAGTTTTGTAACAACACTACGTTAAATCTTACAGTATCGGTAGTTTTATAACACTAGGTTGAATCTTACAGTATCGGTAGTTTTGTAACAACACTACGTTAAATCTTACAGTATCGGTAGTTTTGTAACAACGCTACGTTAAATCTTACAGTATCGGTAGTTTTATAATAGATCTACAAGGTAACTTTCTTCTTTTCATATTTAATCGCCGTTTCCCCGCATGAGCGAGGTAACGCCAGGAACAGACGAATAAAGGCCACGTTCATTTACACTCAGTCTCTAGCTGTCATGTGTAATGCACCGAAACCACAGCTCCCTTTCCACATCCAGGCCACACAGAACTTTCCATGGTTTACCCCAGACGCTTCACATAATCTAGTAAGACATTTTCGAAGTAACATTTAAAACGTAATGTTCTACCATAGTCAACTTGAATATGGTGAAGATAGACAGCAGCATGTGACAGTGTTGTGGTGGCGTCAGCTGTAGGAGTGTCGTTGTACAGACCAGAGAGCGTGTTGTGTGGTCACTGTACACTGTCGTGTACATGAGGAGAGGAGGGAAGTGTGGAGGGTGGTAGAGGGAAGTGTTGTCACATGATCACAAGGTGGAGGGAGTAACCTCGCCTGGTAATGACTGTATATTTCTCATTGTCTGATTACACGGTTCATGTTTTCCTGTTAAATGTATACCTACAGTACCTTCACCAGCTGTTATGGCTCATCATGCATTGAGTTTGTACAGGAAGAAAAGTCTTAACAATACGTTTACGAAGTATTAACCTTGTTATTTTGATATGATCTTTAGCGCCAACTGGGGGGAACATAATGTTCCCTCAGAGGCGTTGTTATTCGTTCGTGTCACGAGGAGTTATGTTGTGGTGTCATGATGTAATGTGTTGTGGTGTCATGATGTAATGTGTTGTGGTGTCATGATGTAATGTGTTGTGGTGTCATGATGTAATGTCCTGACGCCAATTTCCCCCGTGTTGTCACCCCACCTTCCCCCTCCATTTCTGGCATATTTAGGAAACAAAGGAGACGTATTTTGACCCTCAGTGGCTGGTGGCTGTCGGCTTCATGGCCCTCACCGCCACTGTCCCTCTGTGTGTGTGTGTGTGTGTGTGTGTGTGTGTCAATATACACTTTCTAAATATAAACATCAGCAAGGACAAAAGTAAGAACAAACAGAGGTATTAATAGTAATACTAAATATGACCCTCAGTGTTCTGTGTTTGTTACCAGAGACAGACACTGAGAACTGTAAACATTGACCAGTGTACGTGAACCATCCCTGAGGAAAGCAGAAGAAAACTGAACAACCTGACATACATACGTACGTAGAACCCTTTACTAAACTACCATCATCTCCACAACCTGACATACATACGTACATAGAACCCTTTACTAAACTCCCATCATCTCCACAACCTGACATACATACGTACATAGAACCCTTTACTAAACTACCATCATCTCCACAACCTGACATACATACGTACATAGAACCCTTTACTAAACTACCATCATCTCCACAACCTGACATACATACGTACGTAGAACCCTTTACTAAACTACCATCATCTCCACAACCTGACATACATACGTACGTAGAACCCTTTACTAAACTACCATCATCTCCACAACCTGACATACATACGTACGTAGAACCCTTTACTAAACTACCATCATCTCCACAACCTGGCATACATACGTACGTAGAACCCTTTACTAAACTACCATCATCTCCACAACCTGGCATACATACGTACGTAGAACCCTTTACTAAACTACCATCATCTCCACAACCTGACATACATACATACGTACGTAGAACCCTTTACTAAACTACCATCATCTCCACAAACTGACATACATACGTACATAGAACCCTTTACTAAACTACCATCATCTCCACAACCTGACATACATACGTACATAGAACCCTTTACTAAACTACCATCATCTCCACAACCTGACATACATACGTACGTAGAACCCTTTACTAAACTACCATCATCTCCACAACCTGACATACATACGTACATAGAACCCTTTACTAAACTACCATCATCTCCACAACCTGACATACATACGTACATAGAACCCTTTACTAAACTACCATCATCTCCACAATCAGTGTAATATACCTTTGCTGCCAACACAGTATGACACCCCAGAGGCAACACAGGTGGTGGAACACAGGGGCATCACAGGTGGTGAGGCACACCCCAGAGGCAACAAAGGTGGTGGAACACAGGGGCAACACAGGTGGTGCAGGACGCCCTTAATAAACAGAGGGACACACTAGTAATTCTACATTGAATTACATAGCATAAATCACGCTCACGTAATGGATATCTTCACCTGCTCGTAATATAATATTTCCTGGCAGCCATTTCTTAGAAACGGGTAAGTAGGTGAAGGACGACCTAGATTTAATTCCCCACATCTTCTTTCTATTGTAACTTATTCTTAGCTAGGAAGGTTTCTATTGTAACTTAACTTATTCTTGGCTAGGAAGGTTTCTATTGTAACTTAACTTATTCTTGGCTAGGAAGGTTTCTATTGTAACTTAACTTATTCTTGGCTAGGAAGGTTTCTATTGTAACTTAACTTATTCTTAGCTAGGAAGCTTTCTATTGTAACTTAACTTATTCTTAGCTAGGAAGCTTTCTATTGTAACTTAACTTATTCTTGGCTAGGAAGCTTTCTATTGTAACTTAACTTATTCTTGGCTAGGAAGCTTTCTATTGTAACTTAACTTATTCTTGGCTGGGAAGCTTTCTATTGTAACTTAACTTATTCTTGGCTAGGAAGCTTTCTATTGTAACTTAACTTATTCGTAGCTAGGAAGGTTGGTTACATACTTCCTCCTCTGTCGTATGTTGGTGTTAAATGTGGCTTGTGTTGCTTACAGTATCGGTAGTTTTGTAACAACACTACGTTAAATCTTACAGTATCAGTAGTTTTATAACACAACGTTGAATCTTACAGTATCGGTAGTTTTGTAACAACACTACGTTAAATCTTACAGTATCTGTAGTTTTATAATTGATCTACAAGGTAACTTTTTTCTTTTCATATTTAATCGCCGTTTCCCCGCATGAGCGAGGTAACGCCAGGAACAGACGAATAAAGGCCACGTTCGTTCACACTCAGTCTCTAGCTGTCATGTGTAATGCACCGAAACCACAGCTCCCTTTCCACATCCAGGCCACATGTCAAAGGTTGGAGTGAAGGAGGGAATGGTTTTATACAGTAAATGTGTTTCTAGTTTCCAAATCAGTGAGTCAGTAGCGTTAAAGGTGAGTTACGTCACTGGCTATAGCAGTGAAAAGGGTTACAGGACCATCAGTTGTAGGCCTAACTGGCTTATTACACACGGTATCAGCAGACGACGCAGAACGGCCATTAGCTGGAGATTCATCACCTCGCCCACAACAAGCCATCTCCTCCCTCACTAACCAACCTACGAAGGTACATCAAATACCTTGTATACGATGCGGCACATGACTGCTCGCTCCAACGACAGAGCAGGAAGTGTAATGGCTGCTTAGTGACTCACTACGTAATGTATAGTTGTATTCTACCGCCTCAGAACTCCTTTTTATAGCGAC